>NC_071502.1:31043939-31346969 GCF_028408465.1 Anastrepha ludens | reverse complement strand
AAATGAAGCAGACAAAATTATGAATTAATAAACATACAGACATGCACACATACATATGAATACCCGTAACTTGTTGTTAATGCAAAGAAAGAAAAAAAATATAAAAAATAGCATTGCATAATTTTAAAAAATTATTTCGATTTAAGAGATTCCAGCATTTACGATTTTAGTGAAAATTTGTTAAATCATAGAAAATATATCATTGTGTGAGTGTGTAACGGCAGAGTTTAACACACATTGTATTTTTACATATTGTTGCATTATTAATAGCACGAACTTGCATTTGTGTTTGTGCACATTAGACAAAAAACAAAAACAAAAAAAAGCTACATAAAAATTAAATTGTTCACTCAGTTTTAAACCGATTATGAAAAAAATTGTACGCTTGCACATTAAGCCGCTTGAGTTATCAAATGAAGTATGGCGCAAAGGCTCAGTGGCGGTTCAATAGTTTATGTTGGCAAACAAAGGCAAAAGAAAAACATAAATCTGCTAATTCAATCAAGTGCTGCCTGCTGTTAGGCGAGTATGATTAGAAGTGTGCGTGTGGAGATATTTTTGCGAAATATCAAAAAATTTCCGTTCAATTTAGATAAGCAAAAGCTGCATATTTTGTTTGCCTAACCAACTGAGTGGAAGTTAATTGGGAAGTGAGTGGTGAAAAACATGCAAATGTGGCGAAAAATTAAAAAACCAATTTTGTGTTCGAATAAAATTTTTACAAAATACCAGGTATATACCTATGAAATGAGGCCTTTTTCATTTTCAAACGTTTATTAACAAAAAATGGTTACAAATTTAATCTTCCAAATAATAGCCATCACTAGCGATACATTTTTCCCATCTCTCAGGCAATTTGTGGATGCTGCGCCAAAAAAAAATTTGCCGTCTTTGGCCGCAAACCAATCATCGAGCCATTTTTTGGCTTCTTCGTGAGAATTGAAGCGCAGCTTGGAAAGTGCGTGGCCCATCGATGCAAACAAATGATAATCGGTTTCTGTGCGAATGTATTTTAATTTTCACTTTTTCGAACCCTCTCTTCGAAACGATTTCCACTGTTTTCATTATCACGAAAAGCTCCGCATAGAAAATTGTAGTTTGTTGTATCTGTGCTCAGTGTTAAGGATTTGTGTGCTGTAGATCCCACTATTCCTGCTCCTACCCTTTTGAACCTTCTGGATCCATCTGTGTGCCATTTTTGCGACTCATCGTGTAGCCATGTTGGGTTACGGGTTACGGGTTCCGGGTGGTCATTCATCTGGGCCATAGTGGGTCAACCCTGTTTAGGATACTGAGATGTCCAGTAAGCTCTCGTGGCATACATTTTTCTTTCATTGCCTGGTAGCTTCCTCTTGCAATGTTAAGTGCATCGTCGGTAAATTTAACAGCTCTTGCATCCCAGCAGGTGGGGTAGTTCTTATAGCTCCTGTTGTGCATGGACATTAAAGATCGATCATAAAACACTTTTAAGTCATTTGCGCAAAGATTTACGCAAAAATAATGGATTCCTTTTCCGCCAAAGAAAAGAAAAGCAACTTCCTGAGCGATTAAAAAACTAAAAATTCTCTCCACCCTAATGTAACGGGCGGTTAAGTTTCAAGGGCCGGTGTTGATTTTGAATAAAATTTTTTCTTTTTTTGGAAATTATTATCATTTCTCTTTATTATGATAATACTGGTATGACTCAATTACACATGGAACAAAATATTGACCAAATAACCGCCGCGGCCTCGGCGACACACCTCCATCCGATGCTCGAAATTTTCGATGACGCTGAGGCATAATTGAAGTGCCGTTAATGTGCCGAATTATCTCATCCTTTAGCTCTTGAATTGTTGCTGGCTTATCGACATACACCTTTTCTTTCAAATAACCCCAAAGAAAGAAGTCCAACGGTGTCAAATCACACCATCTCGGCGGCCAATTGACATCGCCGCGACGTGAGATTATTCGGCCATCAAATTTTTCGCGCAAAAGAGCCGTTGTTTCGTTAGCTGTGTGACAAGTGGCACCGTCCTGTTGAAACCACATATCGTCTTCATCCATATCTTCCAAATCGGGCCATAAAAAGTTCGTTATCGTCTCACGATAGCGAACACTATTCACAGTAACTGCCTGACCAGCCTCATTTTGGAAAAAATACGGCCCAATGATGCCGCCGGCCCATAAACCGCACCAAACAGTCGCTCTTTGTGGGTGCATTGGTTTTTCGGTAATCACTCTTGGGTTATCACTCACCCAAATGCGGCAATTCTGCTTATTGACGAATCCACTGAGGTGAAAATAAGCCTCATCACTGAAGATGAAGTGCGCGATATGCATTTTGATTTGAGCACCCGTTTTCATAATAAGCCTGAATAGCTTTAACGCATTGCTCGATTATGTATCTTTCTATGGTTCTGATTGAGTTAGTCTGAAATTGAAAAATGTTAAATGAAATGCAGAAAAAAGCTTGACGCTTAGGTGTGGTTTACATTCAACAACGGCCCTTAAAATTTAACCACCCTTTATGTAGCATGCAAATAAATTTTTTTAATGTAATAGTTCAATTTTTATTTCCGCCAGCAACTGAAAAATGCCATGCTTTCCAGATAACTATAATTTTTCTCCAAAATTCGACTTTTCTTTGCTGCACCTTAAAATTTTTTGCCAGCCAGCAGTGGCACTAAACCACAAGCAATTGATCCATGGCCTTTTCAAATGTTTTTAAATAATAAAAGTTGTGACATTCTTCAAACATTTCGGTATACTTCAGCAACTATTAACTAATTAATAAATGAAATCTGCAATTGCAACGCCAATAAAATGGATGGGTAATGCACAAAGAAGCGCTTCCCACTAAGGAATAAAAAATAAATGAAAAAACAAAAATTTAAAAATAAATAAAAAAAAAAATGCTGCTGCCGCACCTTTGCTAACTACATAAAAGCAAAAAGAAAATTTTACAAATTATAAGAAATAAATTTTCAAACTAATAATGCATAAAAACCAACGTTTATGGCGCAGATTAGTCGCTAATGAGAAACTGTTAATGCACACGGCGCTTGTGGCGGCGATTGCCCAACGTCTTATGCAGTACATCTTTTGACTTAAAACAAGAAAAGCCAAATTACAAATTAGACGTAGCTACAAATTTTGGACAAATCTTCTTTTTTCAACTTTATTGGCCTCTTCTTTCATGTTTTGCTTGCGGTTTTGGATTACGTTTTCCAATTTGTGCTCACTTATTGACCCATAAAATAGACAACCCAAAGCGTTTACTCAATATAAACTTTTTATTCTTCTTGTTTTTTTCCTTCCAAAACTGCATTGTTTCATTTTTTGTGGCTGACCTATGACATCTCACAGCACCCACAGCAGCAGCAGCTGCAGCAGCAGCGCTTCATCATTATTGTTTTCTTTTTTTGTTGGCTGCTGGCGGCTACAAAGGGAAACAAAAATATTTTTGCAAAATTATTGCTTGCATTTTCGGCCAAATAAATATAAAAAAAAAACACACAAGAAAGAAAAAAATTGAAGCAATCTGAAATGGACAGCAGTCGACGGCATACAAAAGAATCTGCCAAAATATTGAAAAGCTTAACTACAATTTGATTGGCGATAATGTGTAAGAGCCAGTCATTCACTCACTCAGCACGATGGCGGGCCAATCACGTCAGCGCTTTGGCTATTCAGCTATTCAATTCAATATTCACTAGCCGATTTTTTGGGGCTGCCATTCCCTTTTCTTGTGTATTGCTTTGCGCCTTTGCGCCTTTGATTTTCAGTTTTTAATTTTTGTTTGCTGATTATTTGTTGTTGTTCTAGCCGTAGGTGATGTCAGTTCGTCATCTTTTGTTTTAAGAATATTTTTTGTTTTGTTGATTTTCAGATTTCTTTCATATTTTCAGTGTTTTTGTTAAAATTTTTAAATTTTGAGCAAGCAATCGGGCGACCTACCAACTCACCAACTAAGCGCAGTTGAGGCCAGCAGTCGGCAACCAGCAGCCAGCAGCTAGTCTGCAAGTCAGCGCTCGTGATCAATTTGGCCACGACACGGAATATCGGTTGTGTGTTGACGACTAGGCCTGTGTGGGTAAACGTTTTCTAAGTCCGTCTGTCCGCCTGTCTGCCGCTCCAAAGCCTGTGTAGCAGACGCGCAACAGCCTTCACTATAACTTAGAAGTGCTTCTCTTATGGGCATTTCCGTATGCTATGTGCCCGAAAAAGAGTTGTAGCAACAAAAAATCATTAAAAAAAAAAAAAATTTGAATAAAAGAAAACAACAAAATATGAGAAATTTGAGTAGCAGCAATAAGTTGGATTTTGCAAATGCTGGCATAAATACTTTATACCCATAACGTGCCACCTTTTATTTGATAGCAAAGTCAAATTTTTGGAACAAAAAGCATAGAAGTAGATATTCCTGTAATAAAAAAAGTCCAATGTTGCAAAGTCAAACCCATATAAACATAATTGGCGGACCCTTTTTGGGTGTTTGGAAGATTTGAACCTACGTTTCCCGAATGGTAATCACGCATTAACCCATTCGGCTATGGCGGCTGCCTAAATGTGCAATACCCATTACTTAGGCACTGAAATGCAAGCGAAATGCAGTTACCTCAAAAGAAGTCTGATTTTTCATTAAAAGGCGAGCAGGTAATTAGAAGTTGTTAGTTAAAAATGAGTGCGTAATGAAGGAGTAGCACTCCACTCCTTTTGCCCATGTGAGCGTGTAAAGAGAGAGTGGAGAGTCTGCTTTAAGTTTGGCTGGAGCACTTCCTTTGCAATTGCCCAGCCTTAGCTAAAATCAGAGCAGGTTTTCTAGGTAGATACTTTTACGATTCTTTTACGGAACTTTCCGGTGGGGGATTGGATCAATCCTGCGCTTCATAAAAGCTACCAAATGGCTTCACGAACAAAAATAAATGAGGTGCCCATGTCGCACAGTGGTATCACAACGAACGTGTAAGGTCTAAGTGGGATCGAATATGCCAACTTCCACCATAATCTAACCAAATATACCATTTGAATTATAGTCATAGCTGAGTGCCGAAGAATACTAGCACAGCCTGGTTCACATCCGGAATGTCATAATGAAATTGAATAAATGAAATCTGCCACTGCAACGCCAATAAAATGAATGGGTAATGCACAAAGAGACGCTTTCCACTAATAAAAAAAAAAACAGAAAAATAAAAAAATTGCTGATACCGCACCTTTGCTACATAAAAGCAAAAAGGAAATTTAAAAAATAATGAGAAATAAATTTTCTTATAACGTTCGCGCCTCGATTGCAATCCAGAATGCATTTCTGCTATCGCAAGGCTTTTCTTTGGTGATTTTCTTTGATAGAAACATCGAAAGAGCTCAATATTAATACCAGTCAAGAATGTATGCGAAACACTTCAAATTATGGGTATGAGAAAACGAGAGTGAGAACGAAGGCTCAGGTAAAACTGATTTGTTAACGAAAGCGAGAGATACGACATTCGAAAGAGAAGGCTTCAGACTAAACAGCTGGTGGACGCTGCTCACAGAGTTTTCTGGCCAGACTTTTTCGAATTTGCACATGAATTTAAGACATTTCTATTACAGCTAAGGACTTGAGCTTCCAGGTGGCTTTCTAAAATCTAATTTTCTATCGACTTATGGATATGATCTTTTAAAAAGGATCCTTAAACACGATGAAAAATGACCAGCCCCTGGTGTCCAACCGAAGTTTTAAAACAGGTGTCCAACAGGGGGCAGTTTGTTTTTGTTTTTTTTCTCTTTTCGCTCCTCTCAGGAGCATAGATCTTCCACAAGACTCCGTTTCACGTAGATTTCGTTAATGTATTTTGCTTTCTGTTAGGTTAGGTGATTAGCCTGCCGCTACCAGTACTAAATAGTGGAAATGCCCACCTGTCGTTGCTTAAGAACAACGCCTTCTAACTGTTTAGAGCGCCATCTCTGTTTCACATTTATCTGTCAGAAGGCTTACACAGATGGTTGAGGACTTCGCTAAACTTCGTGTGTCTGCGCTATTAGCGCGCTCGCTTGCTTTCTCTTGCTTGCGCCACTGATACACTGCGTGTTTTTCTTTGTTTTTTGTTTGTTTTAGCAGTCACAATGCAAATAATGCGCTGACTATTGTGCGGGAGTAAAGATGGAAAGGATAAGTTTTTGGGGTTGAAGAATAGAATTGGAGGATTGTTTTTTTAGAACAAAGTAGATAAATTTGGAAAAGTGCGAAGACCGTGCTTTACGTAGAATTTTAGCCCACAAGCTCTGGGATGGCAAGCTAGTGCAATTTAATAAAAAAATTAATAAACCATCACAAGAAAACAAAACAGAGAAAAAGCAAAAGTGTTCTTCGAAACGACGGGTACTACCAATTAAGGTTTACTAGGCACACTTCGCTAAGTTCTTATGTCACAAGCAAGAAAAAATTGACATAACTTCTCTAATTTCATATAACCTGTTGGGTATAAAAATATTGAGCAAAATATCAGCAAACGTTGTTGCTTTTGACTTTTTCATTTGCACCCGATTTCGACAAAGATAAATTTGACTGCGCCTGTGCAGGAGCGATGTGGCAGCATGACCGAAAAAAATCATGATAAATTCGTTGGCTTGATCTATGTGCCAGCATAGGTACCAGCAGGCGGCCGGGCAACGGCTTTGAACTGTCATCTCCGTCGTCATAGTCATTCGCAACATCAACAGCGATCTGCATGGCTGTCATGTTTATTGTCAGGACAGTGCAAAAAAACCAAAAATTAAAAAAAAAACAAAAAAAAAACAAAAAAAAAAAACCAAAAAAAAAAACAAAAACACACATATCAACTGAAGGACTAGGAAAGGTGTAGTGTTTTAGCTCAGTATGTGTCATGCATAAAAAACTATAACCACAGTAGAAAATACAAATTTGCATTCAATATTTTTCTATTAGGCAAAAGTGGTTTTGCAACTCGCGGTGTATAAATGGCCGTTGATTCGCATGAGTTAGAAATGAAAGCAAAACAATTTTAAATATCATTTATAGAGATGTGTTGAGCTGATACTTTTAACTATTGATTGATACTTGGTACCGATTTCACAATTATCCAGTACCCAACACTGAAATATCACGTGTGGTTATTGCGCTAAACTAAATAAATAAATTCTCTGCATCGTTTGCTGATACTTCTAGTCGTTCTGTCTGGTTGTTCAGGTTGTTGGTCACCGCGTTTCTCAGAACATAGATGCAAGTAGACAACATTGACTATTCCGACTAGTTTAGTTAAGCCAACACATGTAAAATCACCATAGGCAGCAACCACCTCCCTCCAAAATCATGAAAGGGGAATATTTTTAAAACGTTTATTTTGAAATTATCAAATAATTCGGAACAAATAAACTGCTGTAAATTATGCAAATAATATAGTAATCATAAAAAGCAAAAACCTGTAGATAATCGTTAAGAACAAAGGATTTTCTATGGTATGGTTTTTAATCTGGAAAGCCTCTTCACAAGGTTCAGCAGGGGTCTGCCAGCCGCCTTGGTAGCTTACCTCTCCTTTTACAATACTAGCAGACTCACAGTAGCTCCTACTTTTTGGAAATTCAGGTTTAGAAAAACTTTAATGAGAACCAGCGACAATTCGAAAAAAATACACCTATGCTCAAAATATGATACTAGCAGCGATTTCTAGTTGTATTTTGACCATTTATTTATTTTTGATAAGTTTTTTTTTAATTTTTTTTTAATATATATAAAAATATAATTCACATTACAACTAAAGCCATACAAATCTAAGCTTCGAACTTTGTGCCAAATTAAAAAAAAAAGTGCGTGTGGCGAAGCACCCGTAACAGAAGTGAAACTTCCAAGGCAGACAAAGAAAGAGGGAGAGACCCGAGAGAGAATAAGAGACAGAGAGAGAGAAGAATATAAATCTAAATAAATTCACAACATTTGCAGAGAATACAAATAGACAAAATTTACAAAAAACGGAGAAGGGTCGACCGGTGTTGGTAAACGCCGGACACAAACCGTGGCAACAATGCGCACTACTCCGAGCGTTTATCAAACGCACAAACGCAGCAATTCCAGGACCGCAGCAACGGCAGAAATTAACGCAAGGCAATACCAATAAATCCGACACCGGAATGGATAGCACTTTATGGTACGCACAAGCACTAGCCAGGAAACGGAAATAAACGCCAAAAAGTAGGCAAAACAAAAAAACACCACAAAATTGGGACCAAAAAACGCCCCAAACAGTAGGCATCAAAGAAATATAAATGTACAAATTGTTATAAATAAATAAAAATAAATAAATATCGCCAAAAAGTAAGCACCAAAAATATATTTCCTACAAGCGCCAAAAAGTAGGCAGTGTTATTTCTCACTAGAAATTAGCAACCACAAGGAAAAACTCAGGAAAAATAGCCTAAAGTGTATCTAAGATATACATATATAAGGTATAGCTCTCTCTCTCCTTTTTCTCTACGTTATACCTTTTTTCTCTCTCGCGGAACGAAAATGCCAAAAACGTTGCATGGCCTTGAAATTTTACTCTCCATTCTCGCTCGTCCATCGACTTCTAAGAAGTTTCACTTCAAAAATTCCAGAAATTTTCTTCCAAATGTAATATCAAACTTTTTAGTCATAATAAGAAAAAAATCTGGGTATGCCTATTCAATTTCGCTAAATAAAATGCAAGTTTCATATTCGCTTTGATTTTTGAGGATATCAATAACTCGTTAAAATTTCACAATTTAACCAAATTTTTTTTTCTAATTTGAAGCATGCACCATTATAGCTCACAGAATTTTGGTATACTAAAGTGCAAGTCTCAAGTGGCTCAAATATCGCATTGATTTTTGACAATTTTTTTTGCCGACGAAGTTGGATGTTTTCTTCCATACAAAAAAGATGTCGAGCATTCGTTACGTAAAAATGCCAACAAAAAGAAAAAAAATATTACGCCTTAGCGAAAATAGATCAAAATAACATTAGAATGGAGTAATACGAATATATAAACGTATACATATACAGTTATGGGCAACAGTTATTCTCGAACTCTCTTATCTACTCCCTGTTCTTATCACCAATATAACCAACCCTTCGTTTTTTCCCTAGTAGCAGACAAACCAGTTGCGATCCCTCTCCTGCATCGAGTCCAAAATTCATTAAGTGCTTGCATATAGTGGGACGTTCTAAAGTAGCAGTGGCAGCATTACATTGGTGCCACCAGCATAGCTTTGGCTGTCCTAACACCACCACCACCACCAACACCGCAAACCGCTGTCATTGCGCCAGCACAGCAGAGTCTTGCGGCACTTCCCTCACTTTTTGTTGTTTTCTCCTACTACCGAATACGCCGATTTTGGACTGTGTCTATGTGTGTGTATGTTTTTTCTTTTTTTTGGTTTTTGTGCTTTTCAGACAATTTTTGCCAACCAGTTTGCGGTCGTTGTTCGTGTGAATCGTCGCAATAGCTAATGCGGCCTCCGCCGCTGCCACTGCCACAAGCGGTGGCAAAAAGTCGCACGTTCCCCTCACAACCTTTGCATGCACAAATTTTTCATTCCAACCTTTTTATTTGTTATTAAAGTTGTTGCTGTTGTTGCTGCGCCACACAATATTGTATATCGTACTTTGTTGGCATGTAACTACTACCAGTTTTGGTGCCTCTTCTGGCAATTATTAAAAGCTCCAAACAAGCGCATCTTCTTGGCATTTGAATTTCAGCGCGCATTGCCATTTAACGCGTACCTTGTTTCTGTTTTTTTCTTACTATTTTCCTGCTTTTTTTGCGCTGAAGTTGTTATCTCCTATATTTAGCTGTTTTCGCTGTCATTTTTGTTGTTGTTGCGGTTATATTTGGTTAACTTCAGGCGCTCGCGCTTTGGCCTTTTCTGTTCGCCATTAGCCACTTTAGTTCAGTTTTGTGGCATTTATGTAATTGCGTGCGTTGACATCGCTTGCGAACCCAGCCTAGACAAGCGCAGCCCTACCGAACCGCCGCACTGACCCAGCTCTGGCATAAAGTTGTGAATGTGCACAGCGCAGCGCTGAAATGATGCCACTTCGGGCCGCTCTTAACTACTTTGAAATTCTCCATCATATCACAAAAAAGCGGAAAACGGGAGAATGACAACAAGAACAACAACCATGCATACTAACTGCATAATAGACACAACGAATGCGGCAGACAAGCATTGCATAATTTTCATGCCACATCAGACTTATTATGGAAATATTTGCGAAGGGTTCATTGCAGCCACGAGAACCACGCCAAAAAGTGAGCAAAAAAACCGTAAAATAAAAAGCGCAAAAATGCCACTAAAAAGACTGTAAAGCGCCCGAAAATGGATTTTAATTTAATTAGGCGCAATTCGGTGCGCCGGGAAACATTTCAAGCGCTTCAGCTCGATAATGCAAAGGAAGGAAAGGCGAATGGGGACCAACGCTTGAAAAACGCTTAAAAATTTGCCTTTAAATTTTTATTTAATAGAAATCTATAGGTTGATGTTGCAAAGAAAGAAATACTTGCAACCGAAAGTATGATACTCTGCTTGCCTGCAATTCGTAAGCCTTTGATTTCTTATTTCGTTAAGTTGACGACGTAAAGTTTTAAGACGCATAATATTTGAGAAAAAGTATATAGAAGCTATCAAAACTTGACTGGCTTGACCTGCAGCAGGTTTAATACATTTTCTTGATGCAGAAGCGAGGAATAAATTGTGTTTCCGCGGATAACGAAAAATGTTTATTTTGGTAGGATGGTGTAACTAAAATAAAATAAATTTTTTTTGGTGTCCGTTGGCAGCTGGTTCGGTCATGCACCAGTAAGAAAATACGTTTTGAAAAGAAAACAAAATTTTTGTGTGTTTTTTGTATTTTATTTTTTATAAAAAAAATATTTTCATTTATTTATTTTTATGAAAAATAATTTTTTTTAGATATATTTTTTTTTATAAAATTGAATTAATTTTTTATAAAATTTAAAATTAAATAACTTTTCTTATTTTATGGTAACCGTTGGCAGCTGGTTCGGCCGTGTATCAGTAAGAAAATATATTAATATAGTTTTTGAAAAAAAAATATTTTTGTGTGTTTTTTGTAATTTATTTTTTATAAAAAATATTTTTATTTAATATATTTATTTTTTATGAAAAAGTATTTTTTTTAATATTTTTTTTTTTTATAAAATTTAATTAATTTTTTATAAAAAATGTATATATTTTAAATTTTATTATTGTTTTAAAAATATAAGAATATTTTTTTCTTAAATTTATTTTTTATCAAAATGTTGTTTTTATACAAAATTTTTGTTTAAATTTATTTTTTATGAAAAATATTTTTTTTTAATTTACTTTTTTAATAAAAATTTAAATTTTTTATTAATTTTAATTTATTTTTTTATAAAATTTAATTTACTTTTCCAAAAAAAAAATAAATATTTTTTATAATTTTTTTTAATGTATTTTTTATATATTTTGTTTTCATAGCAAAATTGCTTGGAAAAATTGAAAAACAAAATATTTTTCTAGGCAGAGTACTTAGGGAAAATTAAAAAAAATTATTTCACACAATGCTTATTTTTTCCACCGCTACAATGGCCTAACTGCTTCAACAAAAGTCGACTAAAATCTCAACTTTCAGTCGTTCATACCTGCATATTTAGCAATTTTTTCTATGAAATACTAGCTTTTATTGATGCAAAAGCGAAGAAAGCTGAACTTTTTTTTCATCATCATATTTACATATGGCACATATTTATTCGCAGTACTTATACAATAACTAATGCATTTTATGTCTACCAACGACTACCCGACTCTGCTTCTAAACAAAGCTCAAAACTCGTCTCGTCGACTTCCGATCAGTATTCGCACGCAGCTGCTTCATTACTTTTATGTTTGCTCATTTACATATTTCAATTTTATATTTTTGTATGCGCATCTGGGTATTTGTCCACTTGCTGCTTCAAAAATATTTACACACATGAACTCCAAAGCAAACTATCACCCTCGTCAAAATTTGTTTTTGTAAGCAAAGCAAACGAAATGAAGGAAGTAAGGCCAGCAAGCCAGCCAGCCAGCCAGCAACCCAACCGACCGGTAGATCGCCTACTGACAGTTCAGGCAGCTAAGCAAGACCCTAGCGGTGGATGAGCAACATTTCGCTATTTATGGTGGCAAGTACAAGTTTAAGGTCATGACAACAATAAAGATTTAAAAAATGAAAAATAAAGCAGTGGTAAAATGTTAAGTAGCAGGCAGAAAAAAAAAAAAAACGTTTAGCAAAGTGCAGAAAGTTGTTGAAATGCGCTTACACAAAGTGTGCGAGATGCACAAAAAAAAAAAATGGTTTTGCTGCAACATCAGCAGAAACTTTGCAACTGAAATCAAAATGCCCAGCAACAAGCAACAAACAACAACAAAGCGGCGACATGTAATTGTTTCCCGTCAGCACAGCGCAAATATGTTTCAGTGAGTGGTTTGAGTGGTAGTGAGTGGTTGTACGACGGTGGCAGGAGAAAAGTGTTTCGTGGTGGTTGAATGTTGTGCGATGAGCCGCGTAGCGCATGTTAACTGAGGAAAAACATGACCCAGCTGTGAGGCGTTGTAGTGTGTGAATATGTTGGGCTGTTGGCGAATGTGGAGGCAATTCATTAGCTGTGCGACTTTTAGTTTCTTGTTTTGTGGAAAACTACAAGCACACTGCAGTGGCAATCGAGATATCGTCAGTGGCATTTGCGGTAACAAGCAAATTAAGTCTGACAATGGCGGACAAAATACTCTTCTGCAGACAGAGTTGGCAGGGGCATAGCGCAATAATGGCGCCAATTTTTTAAAACTTGGTGGTAATTTTTAACAAAACCGTGGAAAATAACTACAACATACGGACAACTTTTGACAATTTATTTGTTTCCTATTTAATTGTAAAAATTTTGTGGAAATATAGCAAATTGTACTACAAAAATCACCAAGTTTCAAACTTTGGGCAAATAAAAAAAAAAGTGCAGAAAATGTCCATTACAATTTTTATTCAAATTTTTTAAGCAGAATTTGAAAAAAAAAACCGAGTATGCATTTTTATAGCCCATTGAACTTGGCTATAATAAAGCGCAAGTTTCAAATGGTCAAAAATCGAGTAGATTTTTGAAAAACAAAATTTTAATTTTTTCCATATAACGAACACCCAAAAACAAAATATATAGTAAATTTTACAAATCAGTATATAAAAATTAATAAATATTTTTTTTTAAAATCACTACATAATTTCAAGTTGCAAGCTTTGTGCAAAGTAAAAAAAAAAATTTCAGAAAATTTCAAACCTTTTATCTCGAGTCTTTGAAATCTCGCGTCTGCAGCTAAGAAAATTTCCAACCAAACGTTTTAATCAGGATTTTAAAAAAATTATCTCTAGTCTGCAGCTCAGAAAATATCCGATAAAGCTTATTTTTAAACTTTCTAAAAATTTTAAATTTTTTAAAAATAATTTCGAAAATACAGTTCAGAAAATTTCCGCTAAAGTTTCTTTTCAAACTTTCCAAAAATTTAAAATTTTTTTAAATAATCTCGAAAATGCTGTTCAGAAAATTTCTATTAAAGTTTCTTTTCAAATCAGAATTTTAAAAAATAATCCCGAGTATTCAGCTTTATAATGCATTGAATAAAGCGCAAGTTTCAAGTGATTCTAAATTCGTGCTGAATTTTGAGAATTTTTTTTCTCCTAGCCGTCTTGTCACTATTTCCACTAACGAAAATGGCAAAAAAAAATATTTGTCAAAAATCAAAACAATAGGCTATGAAACTGCATACCCAGAATTTTTCCACTAATTCTGATCAAAAGATTTCAAAGTTTTGGTTCAAATTTGTTCAATTTCTTTATTTTTTAACTTGCGCCAAGTTTGGAGCTTCAATTTATGCGGTTTTTGTAAAAAAGTGGCTATTTACTTTCTCAGAGCCGATGCAGGTATATTTGGTTTTGATTGCCTAATCAACCGCTGATTGCGGCATATGTATAAATCATCTCAAGATAGAGCTCGTTCCCCTTTCGAGAAGATATTAAGACGTCCAGAACTCAACCACCTCTATGAAGGGTGCTCTATGAATGCTGCCTGGCAAAGTGAGGTGGCTGGGTCTAATCGCGGCATATTCAGAAAATTTGCAGTGCCTTTAAATAACAGCATGAAGCATATTTTTATATTTTTATATCTTTACTTTTTAATTTTATTTTTTTATTTCCCTATATTTCTTTTTCTTTCTATATAAAATGTAATAAAAAAGCGTATTTTATGTAGAAACCCACTTAAGTGCTGTCAATTTGCACTCATCGCAATCACCAAATCCTCTTGCTAATCGCATACAAAAGGGATTCCATTAATATATACGGCTAAATCCCTATCAACAAACAACAATAAAATGAATAAAATATTAAAAAAGTTTTGTGAAAATGGTAGGCAAGCGCTAATCGCTTTCGCTGCTCTGTAGCGAAGAGAGGCGCACAAAAAGCATTTTATGCCCTAACAGACATTTTTTCAGGCAGGTAGTTTTGCATTTGTAAACATTTGCGTGGCAGACGGTGTGAGAACGAGGAACTCTGCACATTCACGTGTACATACGTACGAATGGATACAGTGCATGAATATTTATGTGTAAAGGGATGTAGTTATCATGCGCCGCTTCAACGAAGTAACGAATTTACAACTATTTATGTATCCATACTGCAGAGTGCCAGACAATTTTAACAGTCAATCATATCGTAATTTCATTTTAAAAAAACTGTCCTTTTACGATCAATTTCTTAGGTTAATAGAATTAACTAATCTCTCTGCCGTTGTTCATCAGTGTTAATAGAATTTTTTCGCTAGCTATGCTTGCTGTGAGATTTGACATTACATCGAGTCTTTTTTGCAGCCGCTGGCTGGAGGATGAGGTGAAATCATCTCAGCACTTTCTCCTCAGCAGTCCTGTTCTTTCGGAGCTAGGAGTTAGGTGTGAATTTCATCAGTAGAATTATGTGGTTAACGCTACCGGAATCAGCCATCGTTTGCCATTCCCCATCGCCTCATTCGCGCTGTATTATCACTTATTCTCTTCTCCCGCTTGGCATTTTGGTGGACATTTTGGTGGACCTATGCCTATGGTGCTTCAAGATGTGTAGACGAAAGGTATTGATATATATTATCTTATATATGAGGAAGGACACTTCATGATATCGAGGGAATGAAGAGAGACCTCAGAATACGTGAATGCAAACTGTTGGATCAACATCTGAAAATTTTAACCAAAGATTAGACAGCTTAATGAGCAAGCAAAGAAATTTTTTAATCTGTTTTATAGGTACAGCAAGGGTTAAGGCGGCTGCCGTAGCCGAATGGGTTGGTGCGTGACTACCATTCGGAATTCAGAGAGGGAACGTAGGTTCGAATCTCGGTAAAACACCAAAATTAAGAAAAACATTTTTCTAATAGCGGTCGCCCCTCGGCAGGCAATGGCAAACCTCCGAGTGTATTTCTGCCATGAAAAAGCTCCTCATAAAAATATCTGCCGTTCGGAGTCGGCTTGAAACTGTAGGTCCCTCCATATCCCATATATATATATATATAAGGGTTAATATCTTGTTTCCAAAGACCAGTGGTTTCAATTGGTTCCACCGATAGAAAACAGGTTCTAAAAGGCCAGCGAATAAATCTCTTTGGCAAAATAAATCTATTGAGGCAAAATCGCCAATCTTTTGTGAATTCCTCGTTTAGGGGAATCGATCGTGAGTAAGCCAAGAATAGTTTTTAATACAATTTTGTTCAAGCCCTGACTACATCTGGGGCGTCAGGAATACATAGATTCAGTATGTCTGCTTGGCAAACGACCCAGTTGAGCAATATTTTTGGTCAGCGCCAATTGATCATCATCCTCCTTCTTCCCTCCTCTTCAATTTTTTTTCGTTTTTGTTTGCACAGCGATGAATTGACAAGGATTGCAAATTTATTTATTTCTTATTTATTTTTAATAATGTTTTTAAGAAAATATATTTCAATCTCCGACAAAAACCATATAAATTCTAGTTCCATACGTGCAAATTTAAAAAAATTCAAATTTGAAAAAAAAAAAGTTATTAAAATTTTACACCATTTCATCAGAATATAAAGTTACAAAAAAAATAAAAAATTTATCGAAATTTCACACCTTTTAATCGGAATTTAAAATTAAAAGTTATGTAAATTTGAAAAAAAAAAAATGAATCAAAATTTTACAATTTTTAATCAAAATATAAGTTTGAAAACACTTTTGTCAAAATTTAATTAGAATTAAAAATTAAAAAAATGTTAATATAAAAAAAAATTGTATCAAAATTTTGCACTTCTTAATTAGAATTTAAAATTAAAAAATTAAAAAAATGCAAATTAAAAAAATTCTAAATTTAAAAATATTTTTGGTCAAAATTTAGTTAGAATCAAAATATATTTAATAAATGTTAATTAGAAAAAAATTATCAAAATTTAACATTTTTTAATCAAAATTTAAAATTAAAAATTAAAAAATGTTAATTTAAGAATATTTTACACTTTTTAATCAGAATTTAAAATAAAAAAAAAAATATCAAAATTTCACACTTTTTAATCAGAATTTAAAATTTAAAAAATATATAAAAATGTTATGAAAATATATAATTAAAAGATGTTAATAAAAAAAAATGGTATCAAAATTTTACACTTTTTAATCATAATTTAAAATTTAAAAATTTAAAAAATGCAAATTTAGAAAATTATAAATTAAAAAAAATTGTTGGTCAAAATTTAGTTAGAATCAAAAATTAAAAAATGTTTATTAAAAAAAAATCTATCAAAATTTCACATTTTTTAATCAGAATTTAAAATTAAAAATTACAAAAAATGTAAACTTAAACAAATTTTATCAAAATTTCAACTTTTTAATCAGAGCTTAAATACTAATTAAAAAAAAAACTTTAATAAAATTTCACACTCTTTACTCAGAATTTAAAATTAAAAAAATGTTAATTAAAAAACAATGTTATCAAAATGTTAAACTTTTAAAATTGAAAAATTAAAAAAAAAATCCGGTATGCACTTTTCCAGCCCATTCAATTTTAGTATAATAAAATGCAAGTTTAAAGTAGCTCAAAAACCCCATTGATTTTTGAGAATTTTTGTTTTTTTGCTGTTAGCAGTTTTTTTAATATGAAAATTATCGAGCATTCATTGGCGGTAAGTCCGGGTGCTACAGTTGTTTTACGCAGTGTAGTTACATTTATTTTGTCTGTATTTTCAGTATTTGCAAGTTTTACTCTAAACGAAATGAAAGCCTATAAACGCAACAATGCAAGTGCACATGTATGTGTATGTATGAATGGATGTATAAAAATAAAAAATGCATCCCATATCTCCCAAGGTCACTATAAAACACATCAACAATACCAGTAGTGGGCCATATGAATAAACCACTTCACTTTCCAAGCGCTTTTGCTGCTTCAACTGCCTCGGCTGCTCTTTCACTCAACTCCATTTGTGCAATTGTACATATATATATATGTATGTGTGCACCTATGCACCTATGTGTGCGAGTGATATTTACCCAGCATACCAAATGCGGTGTAATCCAATATAGCCAACCTTCATAGCGCTGCTGCTTTCATTTCGAGTTCGCACTGAGGTGTAAATATGAAATTCCTGCATTCACTAATACACCCATACACACACACACATATACGTTTCTGTTTATGAATAAGTAATTAAGCTTGTGTATGTGTGCGTGTGTGCATCTCCAGAAAGTCGTGTCGTTGGGTGTGCGTGGAATGCTTGAGCCCGCTTGAATCGCTCGCGGATTATTTACCTTTCGATTTACACTTTCAAGTTTTTATTGCAATTGCATATAAATACATTTTTTTTGTTTGCAATTCGTTTGTTCTCATTGTTTGTTTGCTTTTGCCTGCAATGTTGCTGGTGATGCAAAAAAATTCAACGCCCAACAGTGCTTTTGGTTCGCCACTCAAAAGTCTCTTCATTAGTTTCACCGGCGACTATCTCTTGCATGCATACCTTCATGCACTCATCTTTTATGAAATTATTCTTTCGTAGGTTTTTTTTTTTGTTTTTTTAAGCACACAAGTTCATAAGTATCTGTTTGCTTGTACGTTTGCGCTCATTGTTGCAACTTCGCTCCAAAGTCACGCCATGCCACTGTTGTCCAGCGCCTTTGCTTCGTCGACTTTGTGTAGATATCAGCAACGAACTGCAGTTAATTAGAAGCTTCTTACTATTTCCCTTTGTGACTATTTTATTCGCTTGGCTGGCCTAATGAGCGGAATTTCTTGGTCAGCGGGGTGGTGCACTGTGGCTGGTTACACTCGTGGGCAGCCACTGGTTGCTTTGAGCTTTGCGTATGCACTCCCTTTTACTAACAACAAGAGGAAGAAAATAAGAAATGTCTGTAGAGTAAAAGCAGAAATTATTACTAAGTAGGTTTGTTTTTACTACTACATAGATCAAAGTGCGGGTAAATGTATGTGTGGCAGACATTCAGATATTGGTAGTAAAACTAATTTTAAAATGAAAAACCTAAGAACAAAAAATCCGAAATAATTTATTAATTTTGCTCTACAAAAGCATGCGAAGAGTTTAATACAAACCTCTTCAAATACGAGCCGAAAAAAATTAAGAGTGTTAAAAAATAGCATAGTTTCTTGCCTTTTATATCAATTTCAATGAGTTTATCGAAGTTATGAAGATTAAATTAAAAATACTGAAAGTTTTGATGAAAATTTGTCGAATTTTCTTAAAAAATAGTCAATACTGCTATTTCTTCTACTGCCTCTGTATGTATTTAAGATCACCGATTTTACACTTCGAATAGTTTTGTTACTTGCATTTATCTGCTACCCCTTTTAGTGTAATCCATGAATAACAATTAATTAAAAAAATACAAATAAGATAAAAATGTTTGAAAAAAATTATTTCCAAATACTGATAACAAATTTAGAAAGAATTTAATTATCTTGAATAACTATTTTCTTCAAGTTTGTAATTTTTATTTTTTTTTTTGTGCTTTGGTAGTGTATCCTCAAGCAGTCATAACTTCTAAAGCTTTTCACAATCCATCTTCCAAAATATCTTATTTAAAATGAAATTTTCTCGCATTTTTAATTATTACAGTTTACTCAAAAAACTTTTGGGAATATGGCACGAAATTTTTAAAATTAAAAGTTAAAGCCTTTAAAAAAAAAATAATTTCAGAAAAATTACGATGCTAATAAAACCGTACTACTGTATGACTTATAATCTTTGCAACGATACCCCAATTAAATAAATCGGATTAGCGAATTTTGACTTATATATTTTTGACTATTTTGATTTGTGCCACCTCCATAGCTTCGGTCAGAAAAATGTCGAAATTTGTTTAAGCCCACTTCCTTTATTTTGTGCATGAATGAAAATCATGTGCCAAATTTATGCGAAATCGAAGATTATGTACGAGTTTCATGCTTGCACTTATGCTCCTGTGTACATACATATACACGTGTAAATGTATAGATCAGTGTTTACTTTGAGCTCTTTTAAAATCACCATCAATTAAGGTTAGGTTAGGTGGCCTGGTCGCACAAATTATTCAAAAATATATTATTAGACTACATCAAGTTATAGCGTCTTAAATGGGCTGGACTTGTGCTGAGGGTGGATCCAAACGAAGTTCCAAAAAAGGTCTACAATATAGTAAACTGTATGTGCCTTATAAAAAGGTTCGTCCAAGGAAGACCTGGACTGATACAGTTAATGATGACGCCGAGATCTTTGAACGTAAAAACTTAAGGCTGTTTGCAATGAATCGAGAATCTTGGTCGAAGTTATTGAGGAAGGCCAAGTTTAAACGCAGACCGCCACGCCAACAATGATGATGATGCTGCTTAGACACTAACAGTTCTTCGTTGCTAGAAACCTTGACAGTGAGACAATATCATATACATACCTACAAAACCAAATGAATTTCTTCATGCCTGTATAAACTATGCTTTAAAAGTCTGGACCTTATTTCCAAATTGAGCACCGTGTAGCAACCTCTACGTTTTTATGAAAACTATGTAAAATCTAGGTCCTGGCTAACAGGCAGGGTGCTTAGTTTATTTAAAATAAGAAAGTAATGCATTTCTAAAGCCGAATCGGCCAAGGGAAAAATCAAAAAGGACATTTTTGACACTTGTCAAAGTTATTCATTCATAGCGTAATTAGTTTTAAGGGAGCAATCGGCCTAATTGAAAGCTTGTAAAATTGTTTATCCTATACCTTAAAACTTAAACATAATCTCATAATTACCAAGCACCGAAGGCGCAAGCAGCTAGTGTGCTCTTTTTTTTAAGTTAGTGTAATATTTTATATTATTCTAATAAATAATAATAGTTTTATGGGCATCAGTATAAAATGTGACGTGTCGTCTTAGAGCTTTAGCAGGGAACTGTATATCCCAGAAAATCATCATTACAGCATACACACTATTATACTTGATATCTTTCTTATGCTTTCAAATATATGTAGACTTATTAGTTTGCAGGCTGAAACAGAAGATGGCGCAAAATTAATCATCCAATTTTGTTTTCGTTGAATTTTTTACTAAACAAAAATAAAGGTTTTGAGCTATGGAAATCTTTACTTTGACCTTTACGCGCTCCTTTGCTTTTCTGTTTATATACTGCAGCTGTAAAAATGGTCATTAAGCTGTCATTTGCAAAAATTTTAAATCTTCCGATAGGGTGACTAATTTTGCGCCACCTTATATAAGGAGGAATGGGTAGATATACAAGTAAATTAAATTCTCATAAGCAGTATTTCAAAAATTTGTTTTTGCTTACTGTGGACGTCATAGAATGGATTCCATATTACGGAGCCATTTTCAAATTTGAAGCTTTGGCGTACAGATCCTTAAACTCAGAGCTACTATATTTCCTAAGATAAAGACTGAAGATGAGAAAACTTTAGGCGTGATAAAATTAAGATTTTCAGCAAACGTAAAAGCTGAATCAAAAATTACACCAAGTTCGCTTATTCTATCAATACGATTTGAAAGGGTGTCGGAAAGAACGTAAGATGAGAGTAAGTAATTTCTAGTTTAGTAGCATTCTAGTTAATAGCATTTATTTGCATTCAATGTCAACCTAAATTTTTCGGCAGCACCAATTTTAACTCAGCTTGAAGCTGCTTGAATATCTGCCATACATTTGTCTCTAATAATATTTTTGGACCATCCGCCTATAAGAAGATCATCCGCACAGGAACTTCCTCAATAAAAATAGCAAACAAAAGAGGTCTAGGTATGCTTCTGTGGAACTTCACTGCTAGTGGAGCTAAGTGACTATTATTTGCTACCCGTCTTAGTTCGGGTCTCAGAGCAGTTTGAATTTGACATAGAATTTTGCTGAAAACCTGAACCTTTTCAAAAGGTAGAATTTTATCTCCATCTGTAGATAGGGCAGATCATTCCTTCTTCTTTCTTAGCATGACAGTCCTGGGTGGACTACTGCTTCCACTCGTTGGGTTGGATTATCAACCCGAGGGTGTTGTTGCGGTTCCACTGTTATTTTCCATGCGATGATGGCGTACCCAGTCTCAAGTAAGAGTTATCAGCACCATCAATGTGAAGGAAAAGCAAGGAGATAGTGAGAGGGGACAAGCATCATTTCGCAGGCTCAGCTAACAATTTGCACTTCACTACCCTTTCGTGGTGCCTTTTAAAATCATTAAATCATCATTTAAATCGATATTTTTGATGAGCTGTAGCAGACGGTATGAAACTGGGTGGATCTGTGGTTTCAGCAGAAAAGCGAACAACCAGCTCAGCGTACATTAGCCACCTCAGGACAGCGATTTATTAAAGTTAGACATTTTTGTAGGCCTTTTAAAAGATCGATATTATGCGGACAATTCGAAAGCGATTCAGGCCGTTAAGCGAACATTTTTCATGTTACAGGGTAATTGCTGTGAAATCAGTCGCGCAGCACTACGTCATTCAATAGTCATACGTCATTCACAGAGGTGCTAATATTTGCTCTTTCCTAAATGCTAATATGAACCGCAGAGTTTGTGATTTTATGGATTTCAAAATAAACAAGAAAAAAACTTGTTTTTGGACCACCATGGATAAGTATGTACAGTCTGCGACAAATGATAGCACAGCAATATTTTGAGCAGTATTTAGTTTTTTTTTGTTTTTTTTTTTTTTGGTTTTATTTTTTTGTTTTTGTTTTGGAATGGTCATTATTTGTGTATAACAAAGCCCATGTAAATTTAAGTTTGAAATTGTGTGCCTCATTTGTGTCATTATTTTTTATAAAAGTATGGCTCATTGTCCAACAAGAACCATATAATACCAATTTTAGAATTTTATGTAAAAATTAGGTGTACCCGGCGCGCGTTGCTACGCCAACAACTAAAATAAATTTAAGAAAAATAACTTTAAAGAAAAATCAGTACACAAATATTCAATTCATTCTAGACCTTTTTATTAATTTTGTTTATTTCCAAAAAACTGTGACATTGTGACAAAGTCTAGTTTCAATTCGATGTTTATTGAAGTGCTGTGGGATACAAAATATTTCTTGTTTTTCCATCTGGTGCGTAGACGAATAAATCAGAAGGTCTTCGGACACGTGAGCAAGCCACTTAGAGCTGTCCATGTGAGAAGCGTGGATTCTTCACATTTAATTCGCACACTTGTCACGATTGCCCTGGTGCTTTGTTAATAGTCATTCCGAAAGCGAGTCGCACCGGGAACTGTAAACGTTTGAATTCGAATGGCATATCTGTCGGGATCATTGGGATACGTGGCAACAGTACGTCTTCACCTTTGAATTTTCCAGTCAAAATTGTTGCCTCGATAACATTGTTCATCATTTTCTTGACTGAGATTCTGGTTCCATTGCAAAGTCGGGATGGATGGACAAATCAAGCGAATTCAAGAATTCAGTTGGATAGTTGGCAACCTCGACTTGATTTTCCACAAAATCGGTGGACTCATATGTTGTCGTTCCACTGGGTATTCCATGCTTCTTGTGCTTCAGTGTTTTGCAAATTCAACGACAGTTTCAATTCTGAATGCGCTGTTTGGTCACCATCCAAAAGACTTGCCGCAATTTCAGATGATGCAATAGCCAGTGCAATATTATTTTGTGATCGTATGGTTGCCAAAATTAGTGAAAGAAGAAAAGTCTTGCCTGTACCACCAGGCGCATCTATGAAAAACAGTCCACCGCTTTGTTCTGTGATTGCACGCATAATTCTGTCAAGTGCAATGCGTTGTTCTGGAATCAACTGCAGAAGATTTGTTCTAACGAATGCCCCCAGTTCGTTAGAATCATAGTGTGTTTCTCGGTGCAAATCAGTATCGAAAAGGTTGTTTGCAGGTCGGTTTGAAGCAGGCATTCCCAGTTGCACCAGTGCCTTGTTAGCGATTGTCAAACATGTGTCTTCAATCAAAATCTATTTTACATCTATGAACATGTCATATTCGTTTCCTCTGTGTAAAAATACATGATCATACTAATTTTTGTGACAATCGGTTGAACGGTGCAGAAGTTGCTACTATGCAGCGCCACCTGGTGGCGAGTGACATCAATGAGCATATTCTACAAACCTTCTCCGTGGAAAAATACATATACATACCAATCGATCCAGTAGTTTTTGAGTTCATAGATGACATACAGACAAACATTCATTTTTATATATAAAGATTAAATTAGATGTCCACTCAATTTCAACGGATTTTAATTAAAATTTCTAGCACAATTATTGGTACGCAGTTTTGTAGTTTATTAAATTTTAGTATAACAAAGTGCACGTTCGAAATTTCTAAAAAATCCCCTTGATTTTTTACAATTTTTGCCCTTGACGGTGTAGCGCATTTTCTGCATATAAAAAAATTTTCGAGACTCCAATAAAAAACTGTGGAATTGGGATGTAAAATTTCCGGACATTTTCTAATTTTTGTATAAAATTCTAAAATAAGTTTTTCTTGATTATTTAAAAACTTAATTTTATGAAAGAGATTTAGTTTAATTTTTATAAAAATACAATATTTAATTTTGTCAGACAATGAACCATAATTTAATAAAAAATAAGGAACCTACAAAAAAATAGAAGACAAATTCTCGTACTCAAAAATGGTCAAAATGTTGATGTGTTTTAGTTTTGTCGCGGGGTGTAAGCTGACCAATGAGTTAATGAGTGTTGCTTAGTTTAGTTTTTGTCTAGTTTTTTGTGTTTTTAACTTCTTCTCTTCATTGATCTACACGATATAAATGTTTTGCTGTGTGTGTTATTTTTTTTCATCTTTTTCATCTTAGCGAACCAGTTGCGGTAGGTCGCTAATGTTGTTATATGTTTTCCTGTTGTTGTGTTTTTTGTCTTTCCGGCTTCGTCCAATAATATTACATGTGTAAACATATAAGTCACAATTTTTTTGTTAGTCCAGTAGTCACAGTCGGAGGTCTTTTCGAAACCAATTCATCATTTTGATTCTAGATTAAGACAGAAAAAAGCGATGTGGACTCAAGTATTCCTATGACGTGAGGCCTACAAATTTATAAATGTATGTCTAAAAATAGTTTTAATGCCAATTTATTTTCTGCTAATAAATAAATTTTATTACTTCATTTATGTAAAAACTAATTTTTTTATTTCTTTTTTTATTGCAGGTAAACACAACAGGTGCCTATACATTTTTGAAAGGTAAATGGCGTTACTAAATAGTTTAAAGTAATATTTTGATCGTAAATGTTTGCTGAGCAATTAAATGCCATTCCTCGGTTGATTTTCAAAGAATGTTTACTGTTTTTGTAAAGAGTTTTGTTAAGTATGCAAGTGGATACGTCACCATAAACCAAAAAGCTTAAGATCGACTTGAGTTTGAGTTGAAGACTAAAGCATTTCTCTAATCTCCAAAATAGATTCTCAATAGTACCCCCAATCCAGCTAGAAGTGAGTGGGTTGACAACATATCTGGTCGGAAAAATTGTTTACGGTTCTTTACTGATGGCTCGAAACCGGACGTCAAAAGTGCAAAGTAAGCACTTCGGCTCGTCTCCTTAATCACTGTAGTGTATTTCAGGCTGAAATCTCACCATGAATAAGGTTAGGCAAGAATATGACTACCTTTAAATAAATCAATATTTATTCTGATAGCCAAGCGGCGCTTAAAACTCTTGTCACTAATTCCATCATTCCTTACAAATGGCGGCCAACTCTTAACAAGGTGGCGGAAAATTTCCGCATTCACTTAAGATGGGTGTTAGGACATTAAAGCATACATGAGAATTGTAAGACAGACAAATCAGTGAAAGATTGTACTATCACTCGTCTCACTCTTGATATTTAGATTGTCGATATACACCTCTCAACCTACAAACTGCGTGGCACAAGTTGCATTGTCACTTCAGCCAACACGAGACGGGTTGATAGTCTGACACGTACCGCTACAAAAAGAATTACATAGGGCAGAATGGAAAGCCGGGCATTCAAATACCCTACTCAATCAGTCAAGAAAAACGTCTCTATGTTAGTTGCTTTGATCTCAGATTGAACGTACCTCATTTCGACTATTGCAAAATCTGCAGAGGAGGAAGAGTAGGTCAGACATATTCTTTGTCACTGCTCTGCATGGCATGCCAGCAGGCTTAGTTACTTTGACCCATAATTCTTGAATTATACTGATGCCCTTCGGGACATGAGTGTCAGCCATATCAATGGGCTTGCATTTGAAACCAAATGGTTTGACAAAGAGTAGCAGGAAACTTGCAACTCGGGTATCACAATGAGTCGGTAACGGTCTAAATAAGACCAACTGCCACTTTCACCTACATCTTTACTTACCTACCTCCTCTGGTGTCAAAGAATTTGAGCCAGTTTTTAGAGATCTCTTTGTTATGGAAGGTAATGCCTTCGTATGAGAACGGAAAAAATTGTAATCGGTCGGTGCAAGGACCGGCAAATACAGTGGATGTGGAAGGGCCTTTCTTTCGAGCTGTTGGAGTACGGCTTTGACGACTTGTGCAACATGAAGCCTGGCGTTGTCTGAATGATTATGGTTTGCCAATGTCGATCAGGTATTTTCAGTCGAATAGTCTGTCGAATGTAGAGCTCCTTGTCGACCGTAGAATTCTTTTCGAGCATTTCCCAGTACACCATGCCCTCCCAGCCAAACACATATCATGATTTTCTTTGGATGAAGATCCGGTTTGACTCTCGTCTTTGGCGTATCCCCAGCCACTCACTCCTTTCATTGCTTCATATTGATGTATAGACACCACTTCTTATCTCCCGGGACGATTCGGTACAAAAAGCATTGTTTCTGGCCGCTTGCTGCTCGACGGCGAGTGAACTTGCTGAGAAGCAGTTTGAAGGCGACTTTCTTTTCTCTTTGCGTTAAGCTCGTGAGGCACCCAGGCTCCTAGGCTTTCCATTTTTCGGTAAATCCCATTGAATGAAGGTCATTGAGAATCGTTTTATGATCGCAGTTCATGTTTTTCGTCGATTTATGACTGGTTTGGCACCTGCTCCTCTTCAAAAGTGATTTGAGACGATCTTCATCGAATTCAGAAGGCCTTCCGCTGCGGGACGTGCCATACACGTCAAAGTTGCCATTTTTTAACTTTGTAAGCTATTGCCGTGCTGTAGACTCGCCTATGACACTTTCTACATACACGTCGCAAATGTCCCGGGCTGCTTCGTCAGCTGTTTGACCTCGATGAAAAGCAAAGAACAACAGGTGTCGAAAATCCGTGATAGTTGGTTCTACGTTACCGGGACGACCCGGATTTATATCCGGCCAAAAACTGTGAATCCAGCAGTATTCCCCATCCATGTATGGGGAATGTTTATGCTGCTACAACAACAACAACAAAAGGTGTCGAAAATTTTGATTTTTGCCTCCTGGGTATTTCATTTCTACACCTCAAAACCAATAAAAAGTTGAATAACTCAAAAATACAAATAACATAGTTTTATAGAGCAGAAAGAGTTCTATCTAAGTGTTCTAAGAGTTGCCAAACAGCAGACCAATCGTTGTAAAATAAAATAAAATATAGAATGAACTTATTTCCCAACCCAGTAATTAAAACATTCTACAAGTATATTGAGGTTATTTTCATCCATTAGTTATGGAATTTCTGCATGTCGAAAATATTTTATGTCTTGTTTTACTTCTTCCAACGTTATTGGCAAGCTGGAAATATTAGTATTGGTTCTTTTCACTTGTTTCAGATGCTATTTGACTATTTTCACTGAGCCATAGTGACGTCGTTTTGCGGTAAACGCCACACGATTCTCTGAGCTTTTCGTGGATATTGAAGTCATGCAATTTTTTCAGATTTTCAATTTCTTTACACTGGGCATCACTGGGCCATACAGTTTGAACTATTTTCATTTACGTATTAAAAACTACACAACGACTTTTTTCGGTAGCTTATGACAGTAACCATCGAAATAATAACACAGCTTAAACTGTTTTTATGAATCTTACTCATTTGGTGTAGCACACACATACATACATAAGTACTTAGGCTCATAGTTAGACTGTTACACAATACCAAAAATTTCTATAGACTGCCTGTGGGTCTTCGATAATTTAGCTATTCATTTTTTAAACTTCCTATATTGAACAATGAAAAGCAATCAGCGCACACAAAAAAATCTATTGGCATATTGAAAAATGAAAGTCAGCTGAGTGGATGTATGTTCGTATGTAGGTATGTATGTTTGTATATAAGAGCATGGGCAAAGGCATGAATAAAAAACAAAAAAAATATTCAATACTCCTTCCCCATCGAGTCTAAGCCATAGGAGCTGGTGCTAATCTGTATAGTTGCTTATATGCATATATGCATATATGTATGTATGTATGTTTGTGCTGACATATAAATGTAAATATGTACGGAGGTGTGTGCTTTTAAATAAAATAAGCTGTATAGTGGCAACGAAGTGAAAAGTTAACCAAGCAGCGGATGGGTTTTATTATTATCAGCACTTGGCGGACTTGGTGTATATGGATGCATGAAGGTATATGTGTATACCTGTGTGTATGCAGGCGTGTATGTATGCTTTTATGCATGTGTATATGTCTGGATGTTTGTATGTCTGTGTGTATGTATGCATACATGTATGTATGTATTTTAGAGCGACGACAACATTGGCTTTTGTTTTAAGCACCTGCATTCTTGTTGCTTTTGTTGTTGTTGCTGCCTTTTAAACTCTTCTTTTCCTTTGTTTTCTCTGAATGACAATACGTGGCTTTGCAAAATAAATGGATACCATCGCAGGGCAAACAAAGCGAACTTATGGCATACGCACATTCATACATAAATGGAGTTTTTTTTTCAAGTTTTTTTGCTTTGTTATGTTTCTATGTGTTAGTGTATGAACGCAAATATGAAATAAGATACTCATGCAACAGTGGCAATAATAAACAAATGGAAATGCAAACAAACAGTCAGCCAGCCAAATGCACTTACATGCACACACAAACACACATACACACCTATACCCGAACAAATGCACTAATAAGTTGACAGACGCTGCAGCGGCAGCAGCAGCAGCATAGTTAAAGTTGGCTGATAAAATCAGTTTGTTAGTTACTTCAGTTAGTTAGCCACATAACTGCACACCTACATGTGTATGTATGTATGTATGCATGTATGTATCTATGTATGTATGTATGTATGTATGTATGCATGTATGTATGAATATTCATAGTAGCCACTTAGTCGAAAGCGCAACCACTGCAACCGGCAGTGTTAACAAGAACAATAGCCGCTATGTATGTGCATGTATTTATATAACCCATGCATGTATAATATGTATGTGTGCATGTATGCAGGTACCACACGATTTGAATTTTTAAGGTTTCCAGGGAACCTGCGTAAGAAAAAGCAAAACTTTTGTGTTGACATTTATTTTCGGTGTACGGTGCAGTTGTGGAGCCACTGCCAGCAAACAATGGCTGGCTATGACTGTGACTCTGAACTTCTTTGCAGTTGTTGCATTTTTGTTTGCTTGCGCCTGAGTGCTTACATTTGACGACAGTGACTTTGCAACTTACCACTGATGCCACCGAGCGATGTTGTCGCTGCGCTACCCCTTTGGGATAATTTCGAAGCCAAAGTGATAATAATTTACTTAAGTGGGCATGGGTACACACATACATGCATATAATATACAATACACGTATTTTTTTATTAAATTTTTTTTTTTTTTTGTTTTAATATTTTTTTCTATATTTTTTTTACGTATCGCTGGTTGAATCTTTCATAGATACCGTCGCGTAGACGGCACGCACGATTCATACTGCTTGCAAAAGGTACACCTCATTGGGGATTACGCCTGGTCAGTAATTATCTTACTGTGTTGGACTTTCAAAACAGTCCACCTACGTAGTAAACCCTAAACTTCGGCACCTCCACCACCATCCACCTTGCAGTACCGCTTCAACGTATTACTTCGCAGGGCTGGTTAGCAATTTAGCTTCGTCAAAATCAATCTGCTATAGCCTCGCGCTAGTTAAATATACAAGGGGGGTTCAATAAGTACACGCGTTGGAAATGAAGACACAATTTTTCAAAAAAAATTTTCTTTCTTTCTCGCCAAATGCGGCCGTGTCTCCTTCAATTTTTTGTGAGAGTGGTCCAATAACTCACTGCAGTATTGTCCAGTGATCGTTTTTCTTTTTTCTAAAAAATCAATGAGAATGACGCCGTTCGCATCCCAAAAAAAACGTCTACATGACCTTTCCGGCCGATGAGACTGTCTTCGCCTTCTTTGGAGCAAGTTCATGTGGAGAAATTCATTCCTAGTCTGGTATCAAAGAAGTTGTTGAGCTAGTTTTTAAGGATCTCTTTGTTGTCGACAAACCTCATACAAAGGGTGCGGAAAAAGGTAGTAATCGGTCGGTGCAAGGTCAGGAAAATACAATGGAAGTGAAAGCAACTCCCATTCGAGCTCTTGAAGTGCGACTTTGACGACTTGTGCAACATGGAGCCTGGCGTTCTCGTGAAAGAGAATGGTTCGACAAGGTCGATCAGGTATTTTCAATCAAATTGTCGCGGTGTAACTGGGCAAAGTAGAGCTCCTTGCTGACCGTCGCATTCTTTTCGAGCATCTTCCAGTGCACCATGCCCTCCTAGTCCCACCAAACACATATAATTATCTTCTTTGGATGAAGATCCGACTTGACTCTCAGCCTTGGCGTTTCTCCTGGGGCCACCTACTCCTTTCTTTGCTTCCTTTTGATGTATTGGTACCGTTTCTCATCTCCCGTGACGATTCGGCACTAAACGTACAAAATGCGCTGTTTATGACCGCATGTTGCTCGATGGCGGGCGAGATGCTGAGAAGCAATTTGAAGGCGACTTTCTTAATTTTTTTTGTTGAGCTCGTGAGGCACCCAAGCTCCCAGGCTCCCAATTTTTCGGTAAATCCCATTGAATGAAGATGACTGAGACTCGTTTTATGATCGCAGTTCATTTTTTCCGCCGATTAACGACTGGTTAGGTGATCATTCTCCTCATTCTCTCATTTAAAAGTGATTTGAGACGTTATTCATCGAATTCAGAAGGCCTTCTGCTGCGGGACGTACCATGGACGTTAAAGTCGCCATTTTTGAACTTTGCAAACCATTGCCGTGTTGTAGATTTGCATGTAGCACCTTTTCCAAATGGCGTCGCAAATGTTAGGGCCGGCAGAGTTCGATGGAATAAATACTCTCCCTTTTTCAAACAGCAAACAAATCGTCTTTATATAAAAAAATGAATGTTTGTCTGTATGTCATCTATGAACTCAAAAACTACTGGACCGATTATTATAAAAATTGGTGCATATATGTATTTTTCCACGGAGAAGGTTTGTAGAGTATGCTTATTGATGCCACCCACCACCAGATGGCGCTGCAGAGTACCAACTTCTGCCCCGTTCCGCCGATTGTCATAAAAATTAGTATGACCATGTATTTTGACACAGAGGAAACGAATATGACATGTTCATAGATGTAACTGGCCAACGTATAAGTCCATCGATGCTGTGGAGAATGAAGACGAGGTTGTCAACTATCCAACTGAATTCTTGAATTCGCTTGATTTGCCAGGCATGCCGCCGCACGTTCTTAAATTGAAAATTGGCGTACCAATCATTCTTTTTCGAAACATAAATCAACCACGACTTTGCAAGAGAACCAGACTCTCAGTCAAGAAAGTGATGAACAATGTTATCGAAGCAACAATTTTGAGTGGAAAATTCAAAGGTGAAGACGCACTGTTGCCACATATCCCAATGACCCCAAAGATATGCCATTCGAACTGCTCTATGTGGCTGCTCACGTGTCGGAAAACCTTCTGATTTTTTCGGTTGCGCACCAGATGGAAAAACAAGAAATATTGTGTATCCCACAGCACTTCAATAGACATCGACTAAACTTTGTAATGTCACAATTTTTTCGAAATAAACAAAATGAATAAAATGGTTTAGAATAAATTCAATATTTGTGTACTGATTTTTCTATAAAGTTATTTTTTTTAAATTTATTTTAGTTGTTGGCGTAGCAACGCGCGCCGGGTGCTGCTAGTTGTTAAATAAAAGACAATATAAAAACACCATGGACTTATTCCCCGACCGAATAGTGTCGTTGGATTTACAAATATCTTGAAATATGTACATATATTATAAATATATCCATCAATACATAACTGCAACCTCATTTTCAGTGCAAACATTTCCTGCAAGATTTATAAAAAGTTGAATTCATAAATATGTATTTACATAGGAGCTTCTCATCGTTGTATGCCACAATGCATTTGTGGCATTTTGCATTTGCACATGTGGAATTTGCATAAGGCGTTTATTTTCCATAAACATGAATATGCACAAATATCAGTTTTCCTGTATAGACACACACATATGCACACACATACATGTGCGCTGATCTTGACGTGCATTCATACAAATGCATTTCGCTACTGCTTTGATTTATTTTTTCTCAAACTCAAGCTTATGCTGTTGAAATTTTTCTCGTTTTCCTCTTATTCACTCATTTTCTCTCTCCACTGTTGCTTCTTATGTTATACTTTTCTCTTGACAAGGTTGGCAATGCATTAGGGAAGCTGATATCGAATAGGTGTTGGACTACTTGCCGCCTGATGTAGAGGTGTGTGAAAAAGGTTTGCCTGCTGTCAACTTTGCGTTCCGAGTGCATAATCCAACACCTTTACTTATATGCACTATTGTATACTGGTGTAGGTGCATACATACTTACTACATCCACATACACATGAATGTATTTGTGTGCGCGCTTTTGCATTCATTTATTCATAACACTAAAGGAAAGTGATTAGCTGCTGCATTTGGATGCACTAAAAGCGAACATTGAAATCGAAAATTTTCGCCTCTGTTTGTCAGTTACATATGCACACATACATGTGCATGCGTATTTGTATTTGTATATGAATATTATGTATATATAAATATATTTCTGCATATAAAGGGTGGTTAAAGGTTAAGGGCCGATGTTGAATGTGAACCACACCTAAACATTGGACTTCTTTATTTGGGGTTATTTGAAAGAAAAGGTGTACATCGATAAGCCAGCAACAATTCAAGAGCTAAAGGATGAGATAATTCGGCACATTAACGACATAGAACCTCCATTATGACTCCGCGTCATCGAAAATTTGGACCATCGGATGGAGGTGTGCCGTCGAGACCGCGGCGGCCATTTGGCCGATGTTGTATTCCCTACGTAATTGAACCACACCAATATTATCATAATAGAGAGAAATAACAGTAGTTTCCTAAAACAATAGTATTTTATTCAAAATCAACACCGGCCCTTGAAACTTAAACACCCTTTATAAAAACAACACACCTTTGTTGGGTGTTAGGCCGCGTTTCTTCTCCAATTTGTAGGAGTTTCTGTTGCTCTCTACAGTTTTATGCCGCCTCCGAACAGGTTTCTATATGTGGCAGGGGTTTCTAATGCACGCGAAAGGTCACTGCTATTTGCAAAAAAAAACTTTTTCTTATCATTTGCTGTTGCATGCCCACAATGGGTTTCGCACCCAGTCGGACCGCCTGGTAGTCATGCACAAACTCACTCAATTACGCTGCTGCATACATCTGAACAAAAATAGTTTGCCTTTGGTGTCATACTGACACATACATACATACATAAATATATGCAACTGCAGTGGTGTCGCAGCTATGGCGACACTCAGGCCACATTTTCAGCTGCCATCATTTCTGTTGCTTGTTGCCTGTTGCATTTGCTTTGCTCTCAAACAACTTCAGCTGTCTTCGCACTGTTTTTTACTGCTTGGCCACTTGGTGTTTTCACGTTCTTAAAATAGCATCAGCTCAGCGTTCGCTGCAATGTTCTGCTCTACTCGTACTTTTTCACTGCTGTTGCATTCTTAATGATTGTTGTTAGTGGTTGAGCTTGTGCTAAAAATAGATTTGCACAAATAAATAAAAATAAAAAAAAAGTTTTGCACAAACATTTCTTGCTATTTCTGGTTTTACTTACTATTTGCGGTTCAAAAACTACCACAAAAAAAGGAAACTCAGCGCAGAATCAAATGGATTGAAAATGGCGTGGACCTTTCTGTTGGTAAGGAGATATCGTTACACTTCTAAATGGAGTGAACTATTAAACGCAGCAGGCACATCAGGCAATGCATGGACGATGCGCCTGCAAAGTCCCAGAAGTAAGGTTTTCTGGAGGTTTGCACTCATAAATATAGCTTTAAATTAATGTATCCAATTTTATGTTGCATTTAATGTTGCTGCAATAATCTTATATTTAACTGTATCGCATTTCAGTGCTTCAGTAGTTGTCGTTAAAATTGTTGGCTATTATTGGGACTATTAAATAACTTTTAATCGCTAGACCGCTTTGTTTAGTTAGATCAGCAACTTATTTTATACAAAATTTTATTTCAGAATAGAATTGCACTCGGAATCTCGCCATAAACCGCCTTTTTCTGTGATTTCGCATATTAAATGGCACTGAGGTAGGCATTGAGCTCTCAACTCTCGCATAAGCAATCGCTGCCCAATGTACCAATACAAACCCCCTCTGCTGACCGGCTGATTGATTGCAAAGCCTAAAAAACTGTTATCAAAATTAGATGCCCTTTGATTCTTCTCGTTAAAAAATATATATATATGTATGTGTGTGTGTGTGTATATTTATGTTGAATACCTTACAGGCAAAGTAAAATGCAATTTCAGAGCATCAATTCATGGAAGAAGCCGTAAGCGTGCACAAAAAAGCATAAAAAGCCTGTAAATATTGCAAAACTCGATTGCTGTTTCAAAATTGGTCTTTTCCACAAAAATCGCCAGAATGGTTTGAAGGCGAAACAAGCGGAGTGCGCGATGCTTTCAAGGCATGGAAAAGGGAAATACAAAGCATAAGAGCCGAGCGCATAGCTGTGGCAAAATGGCAAAATGATGTTTATAACTGCATTGAAAGGAGGCAAATGGAAGGTGAATTGAAATTACATTTGCAACAGGCCGCAGGGTTTAATGAGCGAACAACAAAACGAACTACAAACGATACAAATAAGCCGAAAAAATAATTCTTAAAAAGTACAAGGGCAAGCTAGGCTTTCAGTTTTGGCCAGAAAGAAGAAAACAAAGAAAACGAAAAAAACAACAATTTGAGAACAGAAGATATTATATAATGAAGATGTTGCAAGCATTTGGCTAAAAAGTTAATGCAGCAGAAAAGACAGCAAAAGCCACTGCTGCGGATAGCATGTATGTAAATGCATACATACACACATACAGACATACTCACATACATCACATACCTACATGCTTGCATATCTAACACAATTATGAGCATAAGCGAGACGATCCTTGAACTGCAGCGCAGTGAAGTGGTTGGATTTAAGCATTTCAGTGCAGAAAATGACATTTGCTCTGAATTTTCGGAGTGCACAAGTCAATTATATTATACTTATATGTGTATGTGTATGTATATGTTATGTATACATATACATATATACTTGAATATGTAAATATATATATTATATAGGTATATACTAGCTAGCAGCAGAGTTCAATATGTGGTTCTAACTGATTTAAAGGCACGAAGCGCTATACTCGTATTACACCATGTAACAAAAATTTTTTTTTTTGTTTTCCAGAAAAAATTTCATACGCACGTGAAACTAAATATTTTATGTACGTAACTGGCAATGTTGCACGTAGCTTTATTATTACACCATGCAACAAAAATTATTATTTTTTATCCAGAATAAATTTCATATTCACTTAAAGTCATAGATTTTATTTATATGGTATTGCTACACTTAGCTTTTTATTACACCATGCAACAAAAATTAATTTTTTTATCCACAATAAATTTTATTTTCACCTGAAACCATAGATTTTGTGTATATGCAATGCTGAACGTAGCTTTATTTTTACACTATGCAACAAGAATTTTTTTTTTTTATCCAGAATAAATTTCATATGCACGTGAAACTAAAGATTTGATATATGTGCTAATACTGCACGTAGCTTTTATATTACACCATGCAACAAAAATTAAATTTTTTAATCTATAACATATTCATATTCACGTGAAACTAAGGATTTGATGTATGCATATGGTAATACTACACGTAACTTTTTTATTACACTATGCAACAAAAATTAAATTTTTCTGTTATCCCGAAAAAATTTAATATGCACGTGAAACTATAGATTTTATGCACATATGGTAATGCTGCATACTCATATCATTCATTTTCGCATTAATTTAATTTTTTAACGAACTTTAAGTTTCAAAGGACTAAATTTTCTAAAAATTATTTTAAATACTTAAACTCACCCCACAATATTAATATGGGTATAAAACCAAAGAGGATATACATATGCAGCTAATAAAAAAATTCTTGTTTACTTTTTACCGGAACAAATATCGATTTTTTATACTATTCATTTTATATGCTGTATTTCATAGCGCAGAGTTCCACAATTTTTTTACGTACGAACAAAACTGAAGTAGTTGAAAAGTAAAAAATATTTTATATACTTGCACATATGTAAAAAAATAAAAAAAATAAATAATTGGCGCGTACACTTCCGTTAGGTGTTTGGCCGAGCTCCTCCTCGTATTTGTGGTGTGCGTGTTGATGTTGTTCCACAAATGGAGGGACCTACAGTTTCAAGCCGACTCCGAACGGCAGATATTTTTATGAGGAGCTTTTTCATGGCAGAAATACACTCGGAGGTTTGCCATTGCCTGCCGAGGGGCGACTGCTATTAGAAAAATGTTTTTATTAATTTTGCTTTCACCGAGATTCGAACCAACGACCTCTCTGTGAATTCCGAATGGTAATCACGCACCAACCCATTCGGCTACGGCTTGCACATTTGTGGGTAGACTAAAAACAGTTCGGTAAAATAAATTGAAAAAAATAATACAATTTTTTCTTCTATTTTTTAATTAGAGTCTTCATTGATCTTCATTATTTTTTATCTTCTCCATATAAGCTCCACTCATTTCAAGTACATTTTTTTAATCTGTAAATCCACTGTTGAAAACAGTTCTCAAAATCGGGTTTTTGCAATTCTTAAGTTCAGCACTAACCCCACTTACAAAAACAAGAGGTTGCCTGTAAAGTCGGTTTACTGACGATAGTTTAACGTGACAACGTCATAAGAAAATATTGATGGAATGGTTGCAATTTTCAAAACAAAATTTTAATTTTATTTGTTTGATAGATATTTTGTATGGATATAGAGGAGGATGTAAATGGAATTGCAATGGAATAGGTCAAGTTACATTTACACAAACGTGAAAAATGACGAAACATTTATCAAATTCATGAAAGATATCTTCAATTTCGATTGTGCATCAGACGTTAATAAGTCAACAACACTAAGAGGCACCATCATCGATTTGCCTTTTTCAAGACACTTTAGACTCGATACACTCCCTTTCATTTCCTACTTTTTCTATCATCGTCCTATTCTCAACAGAGAAATGGTTCATTACCATGCACACAGGAAGATGGTATATGCAAATACAAGTATTTGAGTTTATATACCTACATATGCGCATATACATACATATATACGCTCACTTAAGTAGGAGAGAGCAAGATGTCGAACGTTGCCGTTCGTTTGCTTTGTTCGTTCCGCGCTTTCGCTTGCAGTTTATTCAAGGTAACGACAAATGAGCATGGTAACGACAAATGAGCAAGGTAACACTAATGAGCAAGGTAACGACACATTTTTTCGTGCGTGCAGCCTGTTAAATCGAATTATAAGACGTTATCACGTCAAAAACATCATTATACGGTGCTCGGTGGTAGTAAAACGGTGCTGGTCACTGATTAGGATTATTTCAGTGGAAATACTCAACCACTTCAACAACAACAACCCCCCTTATTATCTCTCCATTGCTTTCAAAAACTTGTTCTCTCAAACTTTTCTTAATTTTTGGAAATAACCTGAAATTACATGACACCAGATCCGGAGAAAAAGGCGATGCATAAATTTCTTCAATGCCAACAACCACATTGAAGCTACTCATCATTTCAGCTGGCGCATTATCGTAGTGTAAGAAGTAGCGACGCAGCTCCTCGATTCTTCTTATTCTCGACTAAATTTTTTAACACTTTTGGTAAGCAGTTTTCAGCATATCATTTGGCAGTTACTGTCTGAGAAGAATGGAATAGCAGCAACTATTTTTGCTCTGGTGAAGTAAGCCGAGATCATCACTTTGCTTGCTGACAATTCGCTGCTTGTTTGAAAACTGTTTGAATTTTAAAAAGGAATAAGTTTCTGGTTTTCTTTAACGATAAATTATTTTTTAAGTTTTTCGTTGCGTGAAATAAATCATTTATGCTACTATTTTCATCACAGCGGCCATTAAAGGGTTAATTCTCTGCTTCATGTGTGCAACGTAGTTTGATTTTTAGAATTGAAACGTATGCCTTGATGAGATATATAAATAACGAAAAGGCATTACTCCGCCCAGTATACGAAAATTCATTCCATATAAACACAAGACAAATTTCGTTTGAATTTTTCAGCCAACTGAAACTTTTTTCTGAAAATATGCCACTTTTGGCATAATAATTGCAACATCCTGAGTGTTACGTACGCATGCCAAAGCCAAATAAGCGTAAAAAAAGCGCAAGGTCGCTATGAACACAAGAGGAAGGTTGAGGAAGCAACCGGTGCAGCAGCAGCAGAACAAATAGCAATCCAGAATAAATATGAGATTTATGCAAATTAGATTAATTTTAGCGTAAACCAAACCGATGGCTCCATATGAAACGCACGCATGACGTACATGGAATGCAATGTGGGCTTAGCTGGAAAGGAAGCAGTTATTTCTGTGGAAGAGGAAAAAACTTGTACAATGAAAGCTGCTGATCTTTTCATAAAGGCTAAGCCAAAAGATTATTAAATTATATACGAAAAAGGAAAAGATAGGTGGATAAAACACAAATTTTGCACACATGCTTATATGCATACACACATATATTTATATATATTTATATATATATTATGTGTGTATTTCTGCAATTTCGTGAAACTGCCATTTAAGGTAATAAAAGATTTGGATTCCAAAAAAATTTTTAATTATAGTTTTCTTACCGCTGAAGTGGTTGAAGTCATCTTTGTGGAAATTTTTATACACCTAACTACATATGGCTTTGCTGAGTGTGTGTGAACGTGTGTCTGCATACAGATATAACTAAATGTTTTGGCACTCCAGCTGATGTCATTGATTTTGATTTATTATTACGAATTTGTCGGATTCACCTTAATTAATTTATGACCGCCACTGCGATTTTTATTTATTTATGAAATTCGTTTAATGTTTTTTATTAAAAATTTTGGCCACTTTAAATATGGGCGTGAGCGTGAATCACTTGACTTGCCACACACCCACATTTGTGCCATTCTGATGTGACACCAAAAACAAAGAAAATTACAACCGGCTTGGTAAAAGAGTCGATCAACTACTCTCACTCTTCCCGATCACACCTATGGAAAGCGACTGGTGTGGTGCTTAGAAATATGTATTATGCTAATGGCGCGACTGGTAATCCGTGTTTTGTACAAAATTTTTAGAAAAAAATTGTTTTTCAAACATTTTTTCAATAAAATTTTTCCAAAAAAAATTTTCAAAAAAAATTTGTCCAAAAAAAATGTTGAACAAAAAATATACTTGAAGATTCACTTTTTTATCACTCTTTTCTTTAATCTCTCAAATTTTTTAAATAATTTATATTTTATCCAAAATTAGATAAAATTTCATGAAAATAATTTTTTTCGCACAAAGTTTTTTTTGAAAAAACCATATTTTGAAACACAATTTTTGTGAAAAAATTTATTTTCCAAAAACAGGACACAAAAATATTTTTCCCAAATATTTTCAATAAAAAAATTGTATATTTTTTCAAAAAAGTTTTTCTTTTAATAAATATTTTTTCCAAAAGTAATGAAAAATTATGAAAATGTTTTTTTTGCCAAAAATTTACTTTATAATATAGTTTTTTGCTCAAGAATATTTTTCAAAAATGACAGCAAGCAAATTTTTTTTTCAAATGTTTTTAGCAAAACAAAAAATTTTTTCCATAACAATTTTGTACAAAAAATTAAAAAAAAAAAACATTGCCTAAAAATTTTGTTCAAAAAATATACTTTAAATTACAATGTTTTGAAAAATTTTTGGAAAAAAAATTATTTGTTAAAAATTGCACGAATAATCTCTTTTCCCCCGAATATTTTGAACAAAAAAAAATGATTTTTTTCCCAAAAAAATTTTAAATTTCCTAAAAAAAAAATTTTTTTAATTTTTTATTCAAGAAAATCACAAGAAATTATGAAAACAACTTTTTCACCAAAATTTTTTTACAAAAAATATACTTAAAAAAAATAGGAAAAGAATTATTTTTTCAAAAACGACACCAAACGCATTTTTTTCCAAAAATTTTGAACAAAACTATTAAAGTTCTTTCCCCAAAATTAAATTTTAAAGTATGTTTTGAACTGAAAAATTAAAAAAAAAAATATTAAAATTAATGTTTGCCCCAAAAGTTTTGTATAAAAATATAAATAAAAATTAATTTTTGCCCTAAAATTTTGTAGCAAAATAATTATTTTCAAAAATAACCTAAAGAAATTTTCTTCCAAAAAATTTTGAACAAAAGTACTAAATTTTTTCGCCCAAAATTTTTTTTTAGTAATATGTTTTATTCTAAACAATTATGAAGATTTTAAAAATAATGAAGATATTTCTCTTTTAAAATCCATTTCTTTTAAAATCTAAGGTTTACAACACTGAAAAAAACTCAAATTTAAAACCAGCTTGACATTTTTTTCCAGTTTACGTCTTATTACACTCAAGCCTACAAATAAACAACAGTGTACAAAATCTGGAATCACTTGAAATGGAGCCGCTTGTGCTAAGAGCGTTTTTTTTTGTTTTTAAAGGAGGTTGAAATTAAAATGTCAGAAACATCTTAAAGGTGCCGTCACACCAATGGTATGTAGGGAACGGCCCCACTAATACTGTAACACTCCTACACCTCGGCTAATTCTACCCTGGAACCACAAAAGTATAACTAATGGGTAGAGCTGCGTTTATGTCTGAAGACACAACAGGTACCTGCGTCCAGGTTCCACTCCTGCAGGCAATTACCCACACTGTGTTTATAGGTGGTTCCAAAGTAAAGGAGACATCGGAAAACTTGCAGTAGTGTTATCTTAACTCACTACCTTCTTGTCTTCTGTACGATTCTGTATTGAGTGTTTCACTCTGCTTCTGCTGAGAGCTTGAGCCTGCCTGTGACACATATATAAGTAACGAATATATATACAGCCCGAAAAGAAAACATAGCTTCTTAACATTTGGCAAGATGTGACTATTTATTTATTTATTTTTCTACTTAATTTTTTTTTTATAAAAACGTTCATTCCATAATTCGGCGCCACCATATTTGATTGCTTTCTGCTAAAAGTAGTAGTAACTCATTTTACCTCTTTGTTGTGTTTTGAATGCTTCCCGTTTTGGGTATTAGAATCTATAAATACAAAAGTGGTATTCACAACGCGCCTGTTATTTTGAAAATTTGTTAGTCGGTATTTCGATAAAAGCATTTTGTATTAAACTCCGGTAAAGTGTTTCAAAGTTGCTGCGGTTTATTGAAAAGTTAAAATGGCGCAGGAAACTGAGAAATCACGAATTGTATTTATGTTAATTGCTAATGCTGCGAAGGAAGTCCTGTTTATTATGTTGTATGCATTTTCTGGAACATAAAAATTCTTAAAACAATCACGTCAAGAGATCAAAACATTTAATCAAGAGATCAATACAAATAAAAATTATTAATATACAATGACTCCTCGATACTTCTTCTTGTAAGCAAAAACTCGTTACTTTTATCCCGAAGCAAGTATTTTATTTTTGTTTTGTGGTGGTCGCCGTATGCGCCATACTTTTTACCGATTTTTAAACAGCACTCGAGGCTTTGTTCTAATACCAAAAATAAGTAAAAGTATCGATACTAAGATGTAATCTAATGCCCACTAACCAACGCAAGTCCTTCTTGCTCCATTTTTCTTATTTCGATCTCTTTATTAAACCGCTATTTCTTCATATACAACTTCTTTTTCTCCAATTGACTACCAAAAAATTATCAAGCTTGTCACACTACTCGCTAGTCTGGTATTTTGTTAATTTTATAAAGACTAAATAATCATAAAAAGCTGCCAACTACCGTCTAACGAATTAACAAGCCCGTTGTGAATACCATTAATGTGTGTATAATATATTTTTGAGAACTTGTGAAGCGACTTTTGTAAGAACATCCACCTGCAGATGTGGAATATTCTTCTTTGCGCCAATGACTCGGTGGAATTTCCAATTCCATCAGCACTCGAATTATGCCTGAAGCTGATGCAACTTGTTCTCCTCTTTTACAGTTGTTCTACTCGTTATTCCCAGTTAAATTGGCACCTTCTGCAGCAGATAAATATTACACGCACACGTGCACATACACATACATATACAGCTGTGTGCACAATAATCGCACGCGATATATGGCAAGGTTTTGAGTATTTCTTTATTTCACTTTTTTTATAATTTTTATTTAAGTGCAAATAATTTTTTTTTTTTCAAATTAAAATAGAAAATAGCCTGCAGAAGTGATTGAAGAGAAACCCATCGAAAAGGTTGCAGAAGTGAAACCGGATGAAACTCCAGTAGAGGAGGTTGTGGGAGTGAAGAGTGTTGAGGAGAAACCGGTCGAACCAATAAAGGACGCACCAAAGAAACCTGCGTATGCCGATCTTCCAATTGACAATTTAAATTTTTAAGTTTCATAATTTCTAGAAAAATTTCATTCACTTTTATAGCCCATTGAATTTTGTTGTAATTAAGTGGAAATTTCAAATAGCATAAAATTATTTTTCTGCCGGATCTTCACAGATTCTGCGGTCCCCACGGAAGTTCAAGCATCTTTTTCAAGCAAGAGTTTCGATCACCCAGTGGCCGGTAAACACCACTGTGAGTTTGAAAATTCAATGGCGAGGATCCCCAGTAGTTTAAGCGTCCTGCTTCTGTCATATTGAGGCCATACTGAGGTTTTTAAGATAGCACACAATAGGATAGAACTCCATCAATCTAGCGCTTTTTTAAGAAAGAAATTGAGCAGTTTTCCTTTTAAAGCGGTCAAGTGGAAACCGATGACTGAAATGGGGACAACTGACACTGCTTCTGTCGTTCCCTTCCTGACAAGCTCATCAGCAACTCAACTCGGAACTCAGAGAAGCGAATTGTTTCCTGCGTATTCGAAACGTTTGATCTCCGCCTTAGAGGAGTTGACCAGAAGAGAGCAACACGGCGACGAAAGGACACGTAGTTTGACTATCGGAAGAAAAGGTTGATACTTCTTTCACTCGCGCGTTTCCTAAGCATTTTGCATGCCTGCAGGAGCGCGAAGACCACTGTTTGAAAAAATCTAATATACTATTTCTGGGCAGCTTAAAGGAGACTGAAATATTGGTGAAAACAGAGGTACCTATGGCTGTGCCGATTCTCTCCTTCTTCCAATCTAGCCTGCTTGGAAAATAGCCCCAGCACAACCCTCAGAACCCAGTTTGCGGATGAAGAGATCTGCTCGAAATGCAGAGAAGGAAGAAGATATCTGCCTCAAAATGCTACCATGTCGTACAGAAGATCACCTCCAGAGGCCAACCTGTTTCAACCTAAGTACACTCTGAGCGGCAGTGGATTAAACTTGAAGATAAACGGAAGTGCAGAAAGACGTTAAGAGCGGCAGTGAGGCATGTGCCCAGTGAAACCAATACATGCAGGCGTCCACACTCTCTTTAAATTAGTGGTGGAATAGCTCTTTCGATGGCCGCCGTAGCCGAATGGGTTGATGCGTGACTACCATTTGGAATTCAGAGAGAAGGTAGGATCGAACCTCGGCGAAAGACTAAAATTAAGAAAAAGCTGTTTCTAATAGTGGTCGCCCCTCGGCAGGCAATGGCAAACTTCCGAGTGTATTTCTGCCTTGAAAAAGCTCCTCATAAAAAAGATCTGCCCGTTCAGCATAAATAAGACAAGTGATTTGTCTGTTCGGCGAATTTCTGCTATCGAAAAAAATGGGGCAAAGAAGTTGCATCAAATTTTGTGTAAAAAGTGGAATTAAGTGCTCAAAAACACTTGAACTATTGACAGTGTCATACGGTGAGAATACTCTGCATCAAAACAATGTTTACTACTGGTACAAGCTTTTCACAGAAGGTCGAAAAGGTGTGAATGGCGACGCTCTCTCTGGATGCGCCAGAACATCAACAACCGATGAAAATGTTGAGAAAGTGAAGAAAATTGTTATGGAGAATCGTCGAATCATAGTTAGAGAAGTTGCTGAGGATGTCGGTATATCGGCTGGCTCATATCATGCAATCTTTTCGCAGACTTTGACCATGAAGCATGTGGCAGCGAAGTTCGTTCCAAAATTGCTGAATTTTGACCAAAAACAACGTCGCACGAGCATCGCTCAGGAATTGTTGAATGACGTCAACAATGATACAGATTTGCCTACATAAAAGAGTCATAACTGCTGACGAATCATGGGTATATGGCTATGAGATCGAAACCAAAGCGTAATCGTCCCAATGAAAGAGTCCAGGAAAGCCAAGACTTGATAGCAGAAACTCGCCAAACACGCAAAACACTTGTCTTATTTATGTCTCTCACAAACAAACTAAACATGCTATATTGCTAAAACCGTGAACATATCTTCGAGACGAATACCCCAACATAAAAAAAAAATAATAATCAAAAGTCGAATGTACGTAGCCCACGAAATTTGAATAAACCTTGTATATATATAGCCCTTTCGAAAAGGCAGTCACCAAACTGGGCAACCATATATGTATCAATATTAGCAGAGCCTTTAAATTGTACATCCAGAGTAGGACACGTGGCTTGAGACACCATGTTTTGCCGAACATAGAATTACAATAGTAAAAAGCTATGCGGGCCTTCTTAACTCGATTTGTGATGTGCAGCTTCTAAGGGAGTTTGGGATCTGAAATTCAAATTTTAAAAGGTCGAGCCAAGGAGCACCAGGAGGTTTGGTGGGTCCTAAAACCCTCAGGCTAAAAAGCCCATTGTATTTAAAGCTCTGGAAAGTGGGTTGTTAGTCAAGGAGGGAAGGAGAAAAGTATCAGAGAAAGAGATAGGAAAGAATAGCGACAAAGATAGTTAGTCCTATGAGAATTATCCAGATTCTTTGGCAAATCTGTAAATATTCTCCGGTTTTAAAGAACGAATATTACTCATTCCCATGACATCAGAAAAACTCGTAGCCCTGCTCTAACAAAGGCAGGACACTCACAGAGAAAGTGCTCAGTGCTATCCGCCTCTTCAATGATTCTGTAATGATACCGACCATCAACCGAACGTCTTTCCTTCCAAGTTTTAGTAGAAAGTTCGACAGTTTTCTGCTCGGGCTTGTCACAAAACACTTTGCAGTTCTGCAGCGTTCTAGACCAGACCATCGCTCTTTATGCAAATTGCCTAAATAATCGCTGATCCAATTCTTGATTCCTGCGGGACTGATTCCGATTATTGGCTCTGGCCCTTGTGGGGGCACCGCTGATCCACGGTTGGCCAATTCGTCGGCAATTTCATTTCCTTGAACACCGGAGTGTCCCGGGAACCCATATAAGAACAAGCATGTTTTGTCTTGCGACAGAATTGAGCTTCTTCTTACATTTTTGAACAATCTTTGAGGTTTGCTTCGCGTTCTCCAGGGCCTTCAATGCAGCCTGACTGTCACTGAAGACTCCAATCTGTTTCCCGCTCCATCTCCTCTCGATTATCCATTCGGCTACTTTCAGGATGGCAAAAATTTCTGTTTGGAAAGCAGTTGCCATTTCCCCCATAGCATAGTGATATTTCTTACTATCGTTCAAGTACCATCTGGCTCCAGACTCTATTTCCTTCTTGGGCCCATCGGTAAAGAAAATATTCGTCAAACCTCCCTGCGTGCATTCTGGATTGCACCATTCATCACGCAATGGAAATCTGACATCAAATTTCCTTCCAAATGAATTTGTCGGTATTAGGTCGTCTTTAGGTGCCAAAACAGGGAATACTGCACAGATAGCAATCTAAAGATTTCTCTGTGTCCCGAAGTTCCGTCTTCGTGCCAGAAACCATATTTATGGAGTCTACGCATTACTTTTATTGCGTCCTACTGAATCTTAAGATCCAGGGGGAGCAAATCCAGCATAGCATTTAGGGCATCACCAGAGGTTGTACTCATGGCACCCGTGATGCATAAACATACACTTCTTTGCAGCCTGTATAGTTCCCGGAGTGTGGACTGAATCATGCTCCGTCACCACCAGACCACAGAGGCGTAAGTTATGATTGGTCTGATAAGTGCTGTGTATATCCATAGGACCACAGGTTTTACCAAAGGCTCTGCAGCATTGCTGAAAAATCCTCAATGCGCGATTCACCTTCAGTGAAACGTGTGTCTCCCAAGTCAGCTTCTTATCCAAGATTACTCCTAGATATTTAACTTCATCAGAAAGACCAAGTGTCACACCTTTCAGTGTTGGAAGACTGAGTCCATCCAATTTCAGTTTTCTCGTAAACAAGACTATGGTTGTTTTGTTCGGATTAGCGGAGAGACCTTGTCTCATGCGCCAGTCATCGATTTTGTCCAGAATCTCTGCGCTTTCGTGCAAAGCCTCCTTAGGGATTTATACGATGTTAGCGCACAGACATCGTCCGCATATGCTTGGACATGAAAACCGAGTTCCTGCATCCTTGCTAATCAATCAATCGTGTAAGGCTGATTCACATGATTTTCCACTCTGGTAAGCGTGTTGATTTCTACTAAGTGGACTTCTCGGCAATACCGCCACTCGAATATGTTTCTCCACCACTCGCTCTAGACTTTTCAACACGAACAATGTCAAACTGATTGGTCTAAAACTTTTTGATGGGGAATAGTTATCTTTTCCTGGTTTGGGATCAAGTTGCACCAAGTTACTTGACTTCCGATGAAAACGTAAGACACTGGTTCCTTCCTCTAGGAAGTCTGAAAGGTGGATTTCGTGTCATAGTAAAAACTATGATTTTTAAAGAAATAAGAGTAGTGAAACAAAAAATCAAAAAATACTCACAACCCTGCCATATGTGGGGCTGCTATTATTGTGCACACTGGTGTATCTACATATATGCCCATACCTACACATACCTACGTCCATGTTTGCGCAGATACTCTGCAATTCACATGCGCTGTCGCTGTTCACATTTATGAATTATGTCAAAAAGCATAATTGCCCAGTCAGTTGAGTGGTCAGGCCTTTTGTGGCAAGCCACCAGCTTGCAGCTAACAACAATGTGCAAGAAGTTGCCAGCTGCCAGCTGCTGGCCTGATGCCTGTTGACGTTGTTGCATACGCCTGTTCCGATGGAACGCCATATGCAGGAAGCAATAAATCCAATTCAATATACGAGCAGATATACATTTTAAGCCGCGAATCGCTTATATTTATATGCATCCACATGTGCGCGTGTGTGTTTACATATATGTATGTATGTATGTATATGTATGCATGTGCTGTTACAAATTGTAACTGATCGATCGATGTGGCGGAAATGAGTGCAAACGGAGCGCAGCTTAGCAACCGCAGCCACCGCCACAAAACGAAGGCATTGCAACAGTTGTTCGATGGCGCAAGCGTGTAAATGAGTGGCTTACAACAAAAGCACAAATGCATTGTAAAAGTTTTCGAATTATTATACAAATATATAGGCGCCAATGTATATTGTCTCGCTGCTCGCTGCAGCACAGATAGTTTTACACATGTTGCAAGTTGCTGTGCCAATTACTATTATTGCTGCCTATGTGGCTGATGGCGTTGAGTTCGTTACCTGCTGTGCTGTGCGGCGATGCTAAATTCGATAACAACAAAGTCTGCACTGAAATCTGCACTCGTTTAACTGTTGCAATGCGCCGCTTCCTCAACATTACTCGCACCAATCTGCCACTCAGCCGTGCTGCGGTTGCTGTTGGTAGCGTTTAGTGCCTCGCCTGGCTAGCAGCGGCCGCCACATTCTAACTCAGCTAGACGCGAATACGTTTTTCGGATGTGCACGGCCATAAATGCGATGCTTTGTCGCAAAACCACTTTATCGCAGTGTCATTTCTCTCTCAACACTTTCGGCCAATTTGTTCGACAGCAACGTTATTGTTATTGTTATTTTATATATGTGTGTTTGCAGCTTGCTGTGTGTTGCTAATGGTGCTATGGGCTGTTGTTGTTTTTTGTATTTTTTTTCTGTTTTTTGTTTTTGTTTTTGTAGTTGCCGCCATCACCGCACACTCACACATCGGCGTTTTAATTAAATTTAATTTAATTGCATTGAATTTAAGCGCTAACGGTAAAGTGAAATTGTTGGTAATTTTGTTGACAACCCGAATTAAAAGCACTCAACCAGTTTCTGTTGCTAGCCTGAGTGTGATTGTTGTTACAACTCGTTGTTGGCCATTTAGTCTGTAGTCTTTAGTCTTTGGATTTTTATTGCTTCACCTTGACTCGCTGCCGCTTCAGCGCTTCTAACTGTTGCCATCGGACGTATGCGCCAGCTCGTCAACACAACTTTGCGTTATACATACCTACACACACTTGGGTGTAGTTGCTGTTGTTGTTGCGTTTGCTGTTTGCCTTTATTGCTGTAATTTTGTTGATATCGCAGCTAGCCAGCCTTCGCGTCTGGATGCTTTCGAATTAAAAATTGTATACATTTTGCAATACCTGAGAACAGTCATTAAGATTCTCACTGCAGTTTGATAAAATTGCAAGAATGCAAATTCCATGTGGATCATAAAATGGATTTTAAAGCGATTTTCGTGTTTAACGCGCTGAAGTCATAACGAAAGTAATGCCGTAATAAATGTTGGTAAATTGATTTTATTTTGCAAATAAATGCAGCTAAATCTTTGTTGCTTACTCGTTTTGTTTGGTATTCCGTTGCGAAGTCATTTGATTTATTTTTTTGTTTTTTATTTTTATGTAATACGAATTTTTTCTGATAATGAAGCTTCGTTCAAGGCTCAGACGGCGTTACCATGCAGATCCAAACTGATCAACTCGTGTAAAGAGGAGCTCAAATCGTTTGGTTGTGCAGCTAAAATTTCTCTAATCCGGGTTCCAGGACATAGAAACGCAGAGGGAAATGAAATTGCTGGCGAGCTCGCCACTAATGGATCGACTAAATTGGTCTAAGAGGTCGCCTACGCAGATATCGGCATCACCCTAACCGTTTTTCAAAGGAAATTTCTCAACTTATTTCTCAAAAAAGCGCAGAAAAGATGGAACTCTGTTTCTTTGTGTGCTATTTCGAAAATCCTTTAGCTCCAGTACAACAGACACAGATCGCAGAAAGTTCTGGAGACTTCTCGCCATTCACTTCTCCAACTCGTAGCTGTGCTTATCGGTCATTGGACGATCGACACATACGCGGTAAAGCAAAGTTTATCATTTAACCCACATTGTAGAATCTATGGGGTCCATTCAGGAAAGGAGACTGTTGAGCTCTTTCTCTGTAAATGTCCGAGTTTGGCAGATAGACGGACGAAGTGCTCCAACCTAAATTCCATCAATCTTACAAAGCCCTCTATGATTCCTTTATACAGAAGTCGTATAAAGGATCTTCCTCATACTTAAATGTATAAAGTTAAGATTTAAAGCAATCGTCACTCCCGTTAGTATATTACGAGGGGTGTTCGCGAATTTTGTGTTTTTTCAAAAATTATTAATATAATTTATTCATTAATATTTATTTTGTCCCCTTCAAAGTAATCCCCATGAGATATTATGCACTTGTGCCAACGTTTTTTCCAATCTTCGAAGCACTTCAAAAAATAATTTTTTTATGTTGTTCACCACCTACTTCGATGCCGTCTTTAGCGTCGTCCTTTCATAGACCTCTTCAGTTTCGGGAACAAGAAAAAGGCACAGGGGGCCAGATCTGGGAAATGCGGTGGCTGTGGCATCATTAGTGTGTTGTTTTTGGCCAAAAATTCGCGCACAAGCAACGATGTGTGAGCAGGGGCGTTATCGTCATGCAAGAGCCAATTTTTGTTCTTCCACAAATCCGGACGTTTCTGGCGAATTGCTTGGCGCAAATTGCGCATAACTTGCACGTAATATTCCTTATTGACCGTTTTACCCTGTGGCAAGAACTCATGATGCACAACACCCCTGCAATCGAAGAACACGGTAAGCAAAACTTTTACTTTCGACCGAACTTGGCGCGCTTTTTTCGGTCTTGGTTCGTGCGGCAGCTTCCATTAAGATGATTCAGCTTTGGTTTCCACGTCATAACCATAAACCCACGATTCGTCACCAGTTATGACCCTTTGGAGTAAATTTGGGTAGTCGCGGACAGAGTCTAACATCTCATTAGGAATGTTCATGCCACGCTGCTTTTGGTGAGCAATTTTGGTACGAATTTTGCGGCGACCCGTCTCATGCCCGAATCATTGAAAAAAATCGAATGGCACGAGCCAATCGACATGTCTAGGTCCTCAGCAACTTCTCTAACGGTGATTTGACGATTGGCCAAAACCATTCATCAATTTTTTCGTCTGTTGTATAAGTGCTCGGGCGTCCGGCACACCTTTCGTTGTTCACATCTTCTCGGCCTTCTGAGAACATTTTGTACCACCCATAAACGTTGCTTTGATCCAAAGTAGCTTCACCGTATGTCACAGTCAACATTCGGAATGTATCCGCGCACTTAATCTCGTTTTTCACATAAAATTTGAGACAGGATCTTTGATCCATCTTTTTTAATAGGTAAAGGGACGAGCCAAAACATTCAAAGTGGCCGAACTCATCGGCATGAGTATCGCCACAAAAAAATTGAGATTCAACTATACGTAACCTGCAAAAATTCAAAATATCTGATACTTTTTGAACCCACCTCGTAGTCAGGTGCAAATCCACTTCTCCATTCCATCTATTTAACCATCTTGAAATCGGGGGGTTATAGGTGGCACATCCAACGGCCGCAGGCTGCGCGATCTCATCTTACGTGCCATTGCTGTAAGCAACTCTGAACCTCCTCATTGCCATTCGTCTGATTTGGAAGCCTGGAGCCCTCCCATTATTATTGCATTCGTGATTACAACGTACCATGGCGCTGCTGATATTATTCTAGCTACCTTGGATTGCATGCTTTCCATGATATCGATGCTAGTAGAATAATTGGGGCTCTAAAGCTGTATGCCTTGCATCCATATTGGGTTTACAATGGTATTGAGTAATAACGCTATAATAATAAAAATCTATATTAGAAAAACTGCTTTTCTTACAACCTACATAAAACAGATGAATGCTGAATGCTGCAATCAAGTTTTATTAAAATAAAAAACATTTGAAAGTAATTTCAACTTATACTTGAGAGAGGAAAAAGCCCAAATCTAATCATCTCATCTAATTTTAAATCAAGCAAAGATCTCTTTCTCTCCTCTAAACGCAACAATCTAAGAGCTGAGCGTAAATCTCGTCACTCTCGCTGAATCTGAGCGGGATTTTTTCCGTTCGAGGCGGGTAAAGTCATATGACCTTTACGCATGTGGAAGTGGGGCATATAAAAACATGTTCGTGGATAGCACGAAGTTGTACTACAAAATTTTGTGAAAGAGTATTTTGCGAGGAGTTTCCCATCAAGCTCGAATTCTGGCAACCGCCCCACTGTAGGACCTTCCAAGCGGAGGTAGCAGCAAGAAGCAGTTGAGTGGTTGCTTACTTGTGTACCTACTCTCAGGGAGGTAAGCAATTACTCAGACAGCCGATCGGCTATTAGGGCCTTGGACGCTGGAGTATAGTCAATGGATGCCTGATTTCTCAGTCGAATCCATCCGAATACTTTGTTATTAGGCTAATTTGGGTTCTTGATCACAGTAGCATAGCAGAAAACTGCTGGGCGGATCTAGCGGTAATTTTCCGGTTTTCCTAGAGCTTAGGGGCTTCTGGCAATATGCTCCGAGGAAGGTGGCTTCACGTCAACTCAGTGAGCGCTGGGTTAGTAGTGCACAAGCACGCAAAGCCGCCAGAAGCTTCTAGCCACGGGGGGATCGAACACGTTCTTTTTTTTTTTGTGTTTTTGTTTGGAAGGAGGTTCAAATCAAAATGTCAGAGGTGCCATCAAACCAATAGTATGTGAGGCACGCTCCCGCAAATACTATAACAATCCCCGACCTCGGCTAATTTTACCCTGAGACCACAAAAGTGTAACATCCGGGTAGAGCCGCGTTTTATGTACGAAGACACAACAGGTACCTGCGTCCAGGTTCCTCTCCTGCAGGTTTATGGAGGCTATGCACCGTCGATAGTCCCAATTACTCCCACTGTGCTTATGGGTGGTTCCAAAGTAAAGGAGACATCGGAAAACTTGCAGTAATGTTATCTTAACTCACTACCTTCTTGTCTTCTGTACGATACTATATTGAGTGTTTCACTCAAACGTCTGTGTTTGTTGCCGGTTCGTCAGAAACTGTCCGCCTTCTCTGTTGCTGAAACGGTTTGCGTTCCCAATCAATATGGCGAAGTTGCGTCATGATCTTACCTGCGAACGTTTGCGCTGCCGCCCACCTACCGCTGGTTGCACACATATCTCGTTTGAGCGTGCTGGGGGGATGGTTGATGACCCCTGGCTTGCTCCAGGAATGCTCGTTCCTCTCTCAAGCAGTCGCAATAAAACATGACGTGTTCTGCGTTTTCGTCAGTATTCGGGCAGTTTGGACAGAAAGGGTTGTCTGTCAGCTTAAAACGGTGTAGGTATTCCTGAAAATAGCCATGTCTTCTGAGCAACTGCGAAAGGTGATTGGGGGTGTCTCCATGTTTTCTCATTAACTACTCATCAACACGTGGTATGAGTTTGTAGGTCCAACGTCCGCTTTCTGACTCATCCTACCGCTGCTGCCACCGGTCTATTGTCAGCAGTTGTTCAGCTGCTTTTTCTACTGGTGTGGACCGCGCTCTTTGCTCGTTATAGATCCGAAACATTTCATCTGCCAAGAGGTTCAGAGGTATATTTCTAGCTATTACGCAGATTACTTCATCAGACACCGTTCTATATGCGCAAGCTCCACGTAGCGCGCATTGCCTGTATGACTTCCCGTAGATTAGACTTTTTGGTTTCCGCCCAGATAGGTTCTGCATAAAGAATTATAAAGTCAGCAACCAATGACAGGAGTCTATATATTAGCAGAAGTTGAATCAGGGCACCATTGACAGAAGCCGCCTTGGAACTTACATTTATTAAATGCTGCCTGAAACAAAGTATTGTACCGATACAGACCCCAAGATATTTGATCGCTTTTCGAGATTATACTTTCGCTCTCAAGCACTTATTAGAACTGCTTCGGTTTTGTGACTAGCTAAATCTAACTTAGCCACTCTCGCTGCAGCATCGTTACACTTTTCCTTTAAGTGGTCAAGATTCCTATCAACTACCACCAGGGAAATATCATCGGCGTATCCCACAATTTCGGCGTTTGGCAGAAGCTTCACCTTCAGAATTGCATCGTACATGATGTTCCATAAAGTTGGTCCCAGCACAGATCCTTGTGGTACACCACCGGAGGCCTTGTACTTTTTGTGACCATTTTCAGTTTCATATCGCAGAATGCGGTCACTCAAATAACTGCTGATAATGCGGATACGCTTCAGCCCTCAAATTTTATGATTGTCCTTAACATACATTGACCGTAAGGCATTCAAGCGGTGAGGCTTGGTATTGCTTGAAGTACTTTCTGCAGCAGCTGTCTGGTGAATGAGATGGAATCACATCAGCACATTCTCTTTAGTTGTCTTGGTGAATTGAGGAAGTTACACAAACCAATAAGCCTTGATAGTATTTGCTTGAATTTATATATAAACTCGGCATCTTATTGTGCAGTGTAAGCAATATTTTGACTGAAGTATTGGATTTCAGAGAGCTTTGTGCTCAAAGGGTGCCTCTTTCGCTAACAATGATACAAAAACACATTCGAATGCAACTTTTAGAGCGTCAGCAACATTTTGAGCGTTTTCGAAAGGTGGATTCTGGACGTAGATTCATAGCTATAGATGAGACTTGGGGCTCCAAAATTCTAAATTCACAAATAAAAACAAGAGGCTAAAGAATTGTATGAACCTGGAGCTTCGGCGCCGACATAGTTTTGTGTTTAGAAATCGGCCAAGAAATCGACTGCGAACGGAATTTTGTTTATGGATTAGTTGCAAACTGATAAAATAATAAATTCTGAATACAGCGTTTGATTGAAAAGAAATGAGCCTTCCCGCGCGGAGCGTCTGCCAAGCGATTAACCGAATCGTCTGGTGGGGGAAAATGATCGTTGGAACTGTTTTAAAAGTGTGTTAGGATTTTGCAGTGGCGAAAATGCAGCGATCGTTGGAGCAACGTTACTCGATCAAAGTTTGCGTAAAGCTAAACAAAACGAGTACCGAAACCATTGGAAGCACTGTAAACGCGGCATTTTACAAAGAAGTGCTCCTTCGGCTGAAAAACCGCGTCGCCCGGGTTCGGCCCGACCTCGTCAACAATTGGACCCTTCATCACGACAATGCGCCGGCGCACACCGCCTTCCTCTGCACATCTGCATTGGCCAAGATGGGGGTTCCGGTGCTTCCCCACCCTCCTTAAAGCCCAGACCTGTCCCCTCCGGACTTGTTCTTGTTCCCGCGCCTGAAAAGAAAGCTGAAGGGGAGGCATTTCAACTCCATCGAGGCGATCCAAAAAACTGTGACAGCTGAATTGAACGCGATTCCGGCGGATGAGTTTAAAAAATGTTTCCTGCAGTTGAAGGACCGCTACCAGCGGTGTATTGACGCTCAAGGGTCCTATTTTGAAGAATATTAGTTGTATAACCCAAAAGGTTTAATAAAACTGCTTAAAAAAAATAGGGCTCATTACTTTTCAATCAAATCCTGTAATATTTAAATTATTAGACCTGCTGAAGGAAAAAATTCGTGAAAAAACGAGCTTGCAAAAAAAACAATAAAGATAATTTTTTCATCAGGACAATGCAGCGTGTCACAAGAGCATTTTGAGAATGGCTAAAATCTATGAATTAAAGTTCGAATTGTTGGAGTATCCACCGTATAGGCCCGTGACTTGATTGGGGCATCCAAATTGGAGCCATATTTCTTAGAATGCTTGTGCGTTGTTTGTTCATGGCTTCGCTGATCTCTGTGATCATGAATCTTTTTTTTTCTGAGTAACTGTTCGATAAAACAAAACATTTTTTGAGGCATTCACTTTTTCCCTATTACAATATTAAAGACAACCTACTTTAAAATGAAATTCTATCACAAAATCGACGACCATAAAATATTTAACGCTCGCAGCATTTTATTCCGACTCATCATTGTCCCAATTAGAGAATTCCACATTTGCTGACCCATATTTTTCCCCGTCCTAAACAAATAAACGGAATATCTTCATTACTTGCGCTTGCACTCATAACTGAAAATTGCAATTCCATTCATTTGCTCCAAATTAGATGCCGAGATTTATTTAGGCTCTTAATTATGCGGCTTGCAAAGAATGAGGATAGCCAAGTTGCATGCACACAAGCACAAATTATTTGCATATTGCGCTGCTCATTGCTCAGCTCGCCGCATATCCCTTTGATATTGTCATTGGGCGCGTGGCAGCAAAAGCAGTAAATAATTTTAATTTCATTCCTTTCACTCTTTCAAAGCGAATTGTGCAGATTCAGTCGGTCAGTGTGTCAGTATGTTTGCAAGTCTGTATGTGTGTGTGTGCGGAAATTTATTCATAAAGCAAATGTTTGTTTTGAGATGCGCTGGGCACGAGATATGCAACACACAACTGCCTTTGAGCGACAAGAAATGCATGAATCTGAGAGAAAAAAAAGCAACGAGGAAAATTCAATAGCTGAGCTGAGGTGGAGAAAATGCATGAGCGGGGCGGGCTGAAGCGCCACTTATTCGGCGAATACTTTCGTTGCTGTTATTAATGTTGTTCTTTTTATTATTGCTTTTTTTCTACAGTAGCTTTTCCATATTGTACCGTTCATCGACCTTGTTGTAAGTAACCTCATTTTCCACGGAGTCTCCAATTGCAACAATAGGAATTGGCCAAGCAATAACAATAATATGAACAACAATAACAATAAGAAAATTGTAACAATCCATATTGGCGTTTGAATGTATGTATGTATGTATGTGTGTGTGTGTCCATATATACGAGCAATAGATGTGGCCACTACAGCCGCAGTAATGCTCGCTTTATTGGCAACATTTTTGCTGCTATTGCTCACTCTGATGGCTAAGCCATATTGAGGCCAGTCAGAGTTGGTTTATCACCAGACATTCGCCGCTTTGGCGCGCTACTGCACTCAGCATGCACTTATAACGGTGCTAATGCACTGATTTAGCTTTCTACTACATACAACTGCCGATGCCACGGCCACTGCCACTGGTGCTGCTACTGCTTCTTCTTCTTTTTCTCCTCTATCTTTCGTGCTTTCATTCGAAATTAGTTCAGTTCAATTTTCGCTTGGCTTTATTGCCAAAGAGCTGCATTGAGTTTACTCAACTTTTTTTTTTTTTTTTCGCCTTCTGTTACTATTTCTTCTACTGCCACACTCCACTTCATTGTGGTGACTTTCGCTCTTGCTTTCATTTTTCCTCTTCTGTTGTTGGTTTTCCATAGGCATTTCCATTTCCATTTCGCTTTTTGTTCTTCCATTTCTGCAGTCATAATTTTACCATCACTTTGAGTGCCGTACTCACTTTCAATGACGTTTGAAGTAGCCCATATACAAGTCGTAGTTGGCGCTACATGCACACGATGACAATAACTTTTTCCCCCAAGGCAGCGAAGTTCACACGCAAGCACACATACTTGTGTGCAGGCTTACTAAAAGCGCATTAATTACCATCTTAATGCAAAAGTATGCGTATATGAGTTTATGAATAGTAACCCTGTGGGAAAACTAGAATTAAAAGTTCGAAAGTGGTGACATTTTGGGGAAATGGGGACTAGTTACAAAGTGATGATATTGTAACCAGATAAAAGGGCACCAAGGGCCGCCATAGCCGAATGGGTTGGTGCGTGATTACCATTCGGAATTCACAGAGAGAACGCAGGTTCGAATCTCGGTGAAAAACCAAAATTAAGAAAAAAAATTTTCTAATAGCGGTCGCCCCTCGGCAGGCAATGGCAAACCTCCGAGTGTATTTCTGCCATGAAAAAGCTCCTTATAAAAAATATCTGCCGTTCGGAGTCGGCTTGAAACTGTAAGTCCCTCCATTTGTGGAACAACAGCAAGACGCACACCACAAATAGGGGGAGGAGCTCGGCCAAACACCCAAAAATGGGTGTACGCGCCAATTATATATGTATATTTATAGAAGTGGCTAAGATTCGGCTAATTATGTTAAAGATTTATCGGAATATTATCAGGTTCGATATTCAAAGGCACTTTCTATAGTGGATAAATGTTACTCATACGAGTACTGATCCACCAACTAATGTCACTTTGAGCAAATCAATTCGTATTCTCAGAAGGTTAATTTCCAAAAAATTCTAGGCTTTGGAATACATAGAAGAACTGAGCGTTAAGCGCCAAGCCCCCAGTAGGACCAGAACTATCATCAACTTTAACTGATTAATTCAAGGGTCCCGGTGGTTAGAGCTCGAAAATTTAGGGTATTTTTCGGAATTTTTTTTACAATAAAAAAAAACGATATTTAAAATTTTTAAGCTTCTTATTTAACTTGATTTACATACAAAAATGAAAAAAAAATCATATTAATTTTAATAATTTTAAAAATCGCGCTGAAGTTGACCCTCATGAAAAATTGGACTTTCACTGTGTAGTCCGTTTTGGCTCTTCTATTTATCTGAATCACAAAAGCAAGAATAATTACTAATCAGTATAACCGTACTAGAATAAAAAAGGGGGAAAAAATTGACTAAACGGAGCGGTTTTGAATTCGACACTCTAAAAATCGGTTGTTTTATAGTTTTTTAATAAAAAAAAATTCGAAATAATTGAAATAATAATATGATTCTAGTACGCGCGTCAACATATTAAAATTTCTGACGATTTGATTAAATAGTTTGTTTTTTTAAACAACAGGCCGAAAAAGTCGATTCGAGATAAATGAGTTCAAAGCTTGAGGCACAGGAGGGCGCGGACCACTCTCGACCTAGTTAATGGGCTGTAGAAGCTATAATACTGGGAATTTCCGAATGAAAATTTCACAGCATATTCCTCAGATACTATTTTCTAGAAATATCGAAAAAACAAAAAATTGAATATTTGAAATTTCTAGACACCGGGTCGCCTTAATTAATTAATTAAATTATTTATTTGGATAAGAGAGAGGAGTGAATAGTCCCACTCTTAAATCGAGTAAATCGAAGTAAGTAAATCGAGGCAAGCTGGGTTAAAGTTTCATCAAGGCGTTTTCCTTTAACGACAAAGACGCCGATGTGGTGGCTGACATCCAGCGCGTACTTGAATTATGGAGGGAACACTTCTCGATCTTGTTAAATAGTGGCGCATGCGCATGCCACAGAGAATCTGAAGATCCCAATACCCCAATCCTTGACAACGAAATTGCCGTTCCTCTACCCACCCTCGACGAGGTGAGAATAGTGATAACGCGTCTAAAGAACAACTAAGCCGCGGGCGCCGACGGACTGCCGGCTGAGCTATTCAAACATGGCGGCGAGGAGCTGGTAGGGTGCATGCATCAGCTTCTATGCAAAATATTGTCGGATGAAAGCATGCCTGCCGATTGGAATTTAAGTGTGCTCTGCCCAATCCATAAGAAGGGCGATCCTGCAATTTGTGCCAATTACCGCGGGATTAGTCTTCTAAAGATCGTCTATAAAGTTCTAGCAAGCGTATTGTGTGAAATGCTGAAGCCCACCGGTAACCAACTGATTGGACCTTATCAGTATGGCTTTAGACCTGGAAAGTCTACCATCGACCAGATATTCACAACTCGCCAAATTTTGGAAAAAACACATGAAAGGAGAATCGATCTTCGCCGTCTTCTTCATCTTTTCGTCGACTTCAAAGCTGCATTCGACAGTACGGAAATCTAATACGGCTATGTAAGATGACGTTGCTCAACACCAGCAGCGCCGTCAGAATTGGGAGGGAGCTCTCCCAGCCGTTTGATACCAAATGAGGTTTCAGACAGGGTGACTCGCTGTCTTGTGACTTCTTTAACCTGATGTTGGAGAGCATCGTACGAGCCGCAGAACTTAATCGCCCAGGCACAATTTTTTATAAGAGCGTACAATTGCTGGCGTATGCCGATGATATTGACATTATCGGCCTTAAGAGGCAAAGCGAATGAGACTGGTGGTGAATGAGGACAAAACGAAGTACCTCCTATCATCAAACAAACAGTCGGCGCATTCGCGTTTTGGCACCCACGTCACTGTTGACAGTTATGATTTGGAGGTTGTAAGAGACTTCGTTTATTTAGAAACCAACATTAACACCGCCAACAAGTGCTACTTTGGACTAAGTAGCCAACTGAGTAGTAAACTCTTCTATCGACGAACAAAACCACCGCTTTATAAGGCTCTCTTCATGCACGTCCTAACGTATGACGTCAAGGCTTAGGCGATGCCAATATCCGATGAGGCGTCACTTGGAGGTGGTGAAAATAGCGCAGCGAATAAAGATCCAGCGGCTACTTATTGCGACACACTCAGTGAACCTCGGTGTGGACTGACTACATCGTCCCCACGGTAACATTCAAAAGGAATTTCGCCACTCTCTTTCCATCTAAAGAAGAATGGAATAAGGGATTCTCTCTAAACAACTTCGACATTACAGTATATATAGATGACAGTAAAATGGACTGTGGTGTTGGAGCTGGTATATATTCTCATAGACTTGGAATTGAAAAATCTGTGCGTCTCCCTAATACCAGCAGTGTCTTCCAGGCGGAAGTAGTGGCAATTGGGGAAGCTTGTAGGTTTCTCTCTTAAGGGCATCTCGCTATTCTCTCGGATAGTCAAGCTGCAATCCAGGCACTGGGTTCGGCTACAACAACCTCTAAAGTGGTGGAACAAAGTAGCAATAGCCTTACCACCTTGAGTGAAAACCATAAAGTTACCTTAATCTGGGTCCCCGGACCCGGAACATTGAAGGTAACGAAAAAGCAGATGAACTGGCAAGAGGGGGATCTGCCATGAATAACGCTCTTACAGAGTCGGTATTCACACCATTAGGTGCAGCCAAGAATATAATTTCCCAAAAATACTTCCGAATGGCGGATTGTAGATGGAAACACCAGACGAAATGCAAAATTGGTACAACGTTATGGCCTACCTACACCCTCAAGCAATCGTCCACATTGATAAACGTGAAAAGACGGGGTGCCTGCAGTCTCACAGCAATGCTAACTGGCTTTTTGTATATCGGAAAACAAGCAGCCAAAATGGGCATCCCTCACGACACACACTGTCACAGTTGTAAACAACCGGAGAAAAAGGAAACAATCTTCAATTTCCTCTGCGAATGCACTGCCCTATGGAAGGGCAGATTGTTAACCCTGTGCTAACCGCTGTTCGAGAGTCTCGAACAACTGTCTGGCTTAGACGTCAACAACCTAATAAGGTTCTTAAATAACCGTTAAACAATTTGGATTATAGAAGTATCACCTTTTTAATCAATAATCTGGCATCCAAAAACAATGTTTCATTAATTTGGGTACCAGGACATGAGGGATATGACGGCAACGAAAAGGCAGACTTTCAAGCCAAAAAAGGGGCAGATGAAAACTTCATCGGACCTAGTCCTATATTCGGATTCAACAAAAACAACCTAAAATAAAAAGTAAAATACTGGGCCAAAACTCTATTAAATCAGCATTGGAACAATGTAGAGGGTCTTAGACACTCCAAAAAGTTCCTAAGTTTCAACGCTAAAAGAGCCAACATGGCCTTCACGTTAAACAAAAAGAGCATTCGCACTCTCACAGGCGCCCTCACGGGTCACTTCACCTGCAACAAACACTTACATAAATTAGGCATAACTAACACCAGCACCTGCAGATTCTGCTGCGAAGATGAGGAGTCTATGGAACATCTCATTATCGAATGTCCGGGGTTGACGCATAGAAGGAAAAGGTTTTTAAACAAGTTCATGCTTACAGATGAAGACCTTCAATCACTCCCTCAGAAGGAGCTGGTACAATTCATAAGCATACTTAACAGTCAATAGACAGCATAGGGTGCACAATAGATCAATATGGTCGCAGTGCTAAAGGGCCACACCTTAACCCTTTACAACCATTAACCATTAACCATTAACCATCACCTTTTTAACCAACCAACTAACTTTGGCTGGGTCATGGCTGGTAAAATTTGTTTTTCAGCTTACATCCCAAAACTATTATACTCAAGAATAGTAGAAGAACTGGTACAAAATACTGTATAACTTGACATGGAAGCGCTCTTATACCCCTAGAATCTTTTATTATTGTTAAAAAACCGGTTCTTCATGCCACATTACCAATTAGCAATTACCTTTTAGACCAATTTAAGATTTTGAAATGGTTTTGTAAAGAGAAAGGTTTAAGCATTTCTTCGCATATCTTACGAAAAACACATTCGACGCGAAAAAGCTTACGATTCTTTATTGAGCCATTTCATGAACTGCATCAAGCAGCCCAACTTAAGGCGCACCAGTGCCAGGCTAATTTTTGGAATTTCCATTTTTTAATGATTTTCATTTTTTAACCAACCTTAACCCAGCCATTTTTGTTTAACGCATAATGTGAGAGCACGCCAATACAAAATTCGTTCTGTATCAAGTAATAATTTAATTGTAAATGGAGCTTCACATGGTTGACCTGCGAATCCTTTAAATATAGAATTTCTATTTTTATAAAAGAAATGGAATAACTTCACTAATTTCATTAAATTAACAAGGCAAAACGCTAATTTTATTCAAAATTATGTACACTTTTGATACATGACCACCTTCTTCGTGGATTTTTTGAAGAATATAGAAGCAATAAAGTATCTTTAAACTTGGGGAAAATGTAAGAAGTAGCAACATTTGAGAGTAACCTGCATTGTAAGTCAGAACTAACTGCCTTATTGCTTTGGTAATTAAAGTTACTAATCTTCAACACATATACCTACTTATAATAAAGTTGAATATAAGAAACCCAGTACATTTCTGAAATACACAAAAATATTTATTTCTGCAATAAAAAATTTCCTCAAGTAGCTTTGACAAAAGTATGCCATATAAAATATCTGTATGGAGTACATATCGATTTATATTCTATACATACATACATATATGTGGCAACAACTTTGTGTGGCATGCAATGCGCTAGTTGTGCTGTGCCCATTTTCCATGTGTTTGTTTTAAAGAGAAGACATTTTTGTCATGCCATATTCCATTCGCTTATGAGTAAATCAAGCCGCGTGCATAAATATTTATGTAGATTTGGGTGCTCCTTAAATGTAGGAAGAACGCTTTTCAAGCAAATTTTTCTAAGCCTCAATCCCTACGTAATATAGGAACTACTAAAGTCGAAGATATCACATTTGTATATGCATTTTTTGTGCCCCGATTAGAGGAAGTTAAGGCGCGTCGCAAATCGGGCGAAGTTCAAATTCCTCTATGGGAACTTAAAATCTTAGAACGAAAAATAAAATTAAGCGAAATTTAGTAATAATTTATAATAAATAATACAAAAATAATTTATAATAAATAGATCGGTACGAAAATTTATACTTTCCATATGCCACTTATCTCTACTAGCATCGAGTTTGGTTATTAGATTAAAAAAAATTAACTTTAATTTTTCGAGTCTTCGTAAACTGATCTGAAATGTGGCTTTGATGCGACAAATTTTAACCCCCTCCAAGCGGAACAAAAATTTGTATGTGTTTTACTTGATTGCGCTATTACCAATATAGGGCGTGAGACTGAACTAAATCATTCATTTGATTACTTATGCACCACCCTAATGTAGAGATACCCATGATTGGTGCCACAAATATGTGGCATACATTAGAGTTAACGCCATTCGAGTGCCTTTGAAGTTGGTTGCTACCGGTTGTTTGCCGTTACCACTTAGAATAAAGCAGAAATGAAAGAAAATGCAGAGACAAATTTAGGGCAAAAATAGTGAGAGCTTTTTTGCTTTTATTTTCTTTTTTCCTCGTTTCATTCATACTCGTGTCTACAGAACTCAATAATATTCTGTGTGTGCATGTTAATTACCATGTGCGCTTGTGCTTCCCACTTATTTTCACATTTTTTCCTTTTGTTTTTTGTTTACAATACGAAATTTCACTTTTCATTTATGCGAAATTTTCGTTTACCTTAAAATTAAAAGTTAGCCGCTGGCATTTTTTGTTTTATTGTTGTTTTGCGCACCTGCTAGGGATGTCAATGTTAGGGAAAATTTTTTATTCCGGGAATGCGGGATATTTTTGAAGTAATCCCGGAACTCCGGGTGGCGTTTTGGGAGTCACTGTGGACCTTAGCCTCTGTAATATTCAATATAAATAAAATTCAACGAATGAAAAGATTTAAACATTGAAACATACCTTGAAATAAAACCATATATTTAGGAAAAACTGATTTTAAAAATTTAAAATCGGGATCCCAAAAACTGAAAATAATAATAGCTCGTGCTAATCTCGACATTCCGAACACTGAAAAAATAATAGTTCATACTTATTTTGGAATTCCGAATATCTTAAATAATACCTTGTTTTAATTTCGGTATCCTAAAAACTTAAAAAATAATAGCTCGTGTTAATTTTGGGAGCCCAAATACTTAAAAAATAATAGTTCGTTTTCATTTCGGAATTCCCAAAGTCTTAAGGGGGGATTCTACTGTAAAAATCAAATTTTCATGGATTTTGTTTTCATACTTGTATTAATTTAATTAGTAAAAAAAAGTTTAGGGTTACATAAACACAGGTCTTGAGTGTACAAAAAAATTTTTTAAATTTATTTTCATTTCAAAACGGCAGCTGTGCAGCCGCTCCCCCGAAACGCCTTTTGAAATCTGCCCACACTGTCGCGCATTTAAAAAAAATCTGAAATGAAAAAAACCAAATTTTTTTTATTATATATCATTATTTTTAGTTGTTAAGCCTATTACTTGGAAAAAAAAAATTTTTTTGTAAAATTTTTGAAGTTTTTTAAAAAATCGACATTTTTTTGTTGTCATTTTGTTATTAAAAAAGGGGTTATAAATAATAAATTTTTTCCCACCATGGCTTTAAAAACTAGTAAATATTGTTAAAAATATACTATCAAAGTTTGAGCTTGATATGTTAATTTTTCACGGAGCTGTGATGTGGGCAATTTTGAAAACGTGGTTTCGAGAAAAACACGCTTAAACAATTTTTCATACTTACAGCATATGACCGTAAACCGCTCGAGCGCTCAGTTTATACCTGCTTTGCTAAAACTTTTATAACTTGAAAACTATTCAAGATTTCTTTTTAAGATTTTCATGGAACATTCTGGAGTTGTTTCTGAGTATGTTTCAACAAAAAGTAAAAAATCGATTTTTTTTAAGTTTTACAGTAGAGGCCCCCCTTAAATAATAGTTCGTATTAATTTCGGAATTCCGAAAATCATAAAATAATAGCTTATGTTTATTTCGGGATCCTGAAAACTTAAAAATAATAGCTCGTATAAATTCCGGGCCCCGGTATTGACATCCCTAATGCCTACTTCCACCTTAAATTCATTGTAGTTTTTATATGTATTTGATGTTTGCTTGTGTCAATATTAGTATTGTGTTGCAGTGTTGCATGCAACATGCAAATATTTAACTCATCGTTTCTTTCATTTCGCTGCAACAATTCAATTGTTGAGTTGCCGACTTACCTTGTTGGCCTAAAAATAGAAATGAAAACAAAGAAAAGAAAAAAACGAAACCAAAAAACCCAAAAGACAAATGCGACATGAGATAGCTTGTTATATGCACACTACACCTACAGACATAAATATATGCACACTTGTGTTCACAATAATAATAGCAGCGCAACATTTGTAAGGTACTTTTTATGTAGTTATTTTTTATACAATTGGTTTTTTGCTTCATAAGAACATAAGCCACATAACTGAAAGTTTAAAAGATAATTTAAAAAAAAATTCAATAAATTTTCAACCAAATTTCAAACTTTTTTTTTTGTTTTAAAAAAAATAATTTCCATTTCTACAAAAGTCATATAACTCAGAGTTTCAAAAAACAAATGCAAGAGACTTCCCATAAAAGTAAGGCTTTCAAAAACAAAAAAAAACAATTGAACAAAATTTCAACCAAAAACCGTAAAACTCAGACTTTCAAAAAATTAAAAAAAAAAAATTTAACAAATTTTCATCAAAATTTCAAACAAAAACCATAAAACTCAGATTTTGAAAAAATTAAACGAATTTTCATCAAAATTTCAAACTTTTTAGTCACAACTTTTTTTTTGTTTTGTTTTAAAAAAATATAATTTATATTACAACAAAAGCCATATAGCTCAGAATTCAAAAAAAATTCAAGAAACTTTGCATAAAACTCAGGCTTTCAAAATATTAAAAAAAAAATTCAACAAAATTTCAAACAAAAACCATAAAACTCAGACTTTCAAAAAATTAAAAGAGTTTTCAACAAAATTTAATTAAAACCATTTATTCACAACGTTTTGTTTTTGTTTTATAAAAATATAATTTATATTACAACAAAAGCCACATATTTCAACGTTTCAAGAAAATCGAAAAAAAAAATCAAGAATTTCCATTAAAATTTCGCACCTTATCACAATTTTTCGAAAAGTTCTGGGCTTTGCTGCTCACTCAATTTTTGTTGAGCCATTTATAAGTCCATCTTCCTTGTGCCTTTCCTCCTTGGAACATAAGTGCTCTACAGGGCCTTTCGATCTGACTCGGTTGGTTAGATTGACCACTGCAAGTTGGCGGAGTGTTGAACTTTTCCAAGACTTCGACTTCTGCTTCCTTGCGGGTTCCATTCCAACGTCACTCTTGTTATGCTGTCAGGCGGCTTTCTTAAACCTTTGTTGAACACCTTTTTTAAAGCCTTCGATTGGACACCCGGGTCTGACCCTTTTTTCGTCCTGTTCGAGGATCTTTTTTAATAGGTTATACCAATAAATCCATGGAAAATTAAATTTTAGTGAGCTAGTGAGAAACTCAAGTCGTTAGCTGTAATAGAAATATGTTAAATGCACGTCCAAAGTCGAAAAAGTCATAGGATAGGGCCATATCCGGGTGGTCAACAGAGGTTTAATATGTGGCCTATCCATCTCCATTTTCTTCTCTTGATTTGCGTAATTATGGGCTGTTCGTTGATTAAGTTCCAGAGTTCTGTATTTCCTATTTTATTTGGCCAGAATATGCTGTAAATTTTTTTGTTGTTGCTTCCAGTTTTTACTAATCTTATTCGATATTAGCCAAGTTTCACTACCATTCGTTACGATGGATTTTGCATATGCCTTGGCTAGGCTTGGTTTAGTTTTTCTCCATTCTCTGCTTTTTCCCCCTTTTAAAAGTGATCCAGAATTCGCGTTAATTTTTTAATAATTTACTTTGTTTTAGGTGTTATTCATTTTTCTACCAAATAACAAATGCTCGAATTTTTTTATGTATGGAGAATTTTGTACCAGGAGTAAAACTTTGATTTATATGGTTTTAAAATTAAATAAATTATAATAAAAATTAAATAATAAATAAATAAATCCTCAAAGCTATTGCAAACTCGCTCTGCTATTATTGCGCTCACAGGTGTTAATGTGTAGGATGTGCTGTTTACAAGCAGTTGGGTATCAGCTTTGTGTTATGTATTAAATTTTTTATTCGTCGTCATTTTGGCTCGAGTAGTTTTGGCAATCTGGCTTTTGCACACTTTTGCACGATTTAACAATACTCGAAATCAAAAATTTTACTGCAGTGCATCGACAATTGACAGCAATGAGGACTGACACGGCTGTAATTCAAGGCCCTTGGCTTGAAGTTTGCCAATTTATTTATTTTTGCAGATTTTGTTTAACTTTTTACACAGTTTGATTCGTATTTAATTGGCAATCAATACCAAACGGAGTGGAAAATCATTTATGTATTGAAGATTGATACTAAAAATAGAAGAAACTTATTTGAATTCAAATAAATGTAAAGAAAAAATAAGAAAATAAAAAACGTGTATGTATAAAATACAAATTATTGCTCAAAGTTTAAATTGGCAAATAGCAGTGATTCCTTCCACCGTCATTGTCATTGGCCTATACCTTAAATGCCGTGATTTATGCTATATTTGGCTCAACAAAATAAATTCATGCAAAATATATAAAATAGGCTAATAAGGTAAGCAGGCAGCCCGTTGCGCTCAGAGAATTACTCCGAACCCATGAAGGGGATGCAAAAGACCTTTCGCATTTCGATGAAGCATTTCATTAAGACTAAACTATGCCCCAAAGCAGAGATGAAAATGCGAGACCAAGTGAACTAGATTTGATGTTGTTAAGACCAGTAGAGCAGCTCATTAACTTTAAAAGATTCGACAATTGTTATAATAGTTTTGTGCCATTCACGACACTAAACAGTTGTCATCTTCTCTTTATTCAAACTGAATATTAGATATAAAATCAGTCAAATTAAATATAAAAATGAGCGAATAGCGCAAAGAAGAATAAGAAAAAGACACCCCAATTTGTTAAATTAAATTTTGTGTGTTTTCTTCAACTATATTTGCACGAAGTGAGTAAAATATGCCGTATAACTCAATCGCAGATTAGGTCATAGGAAACCTATTCTTCGTCTTGATGGGCGCTATAACCGCTTACGCGATTTTGGCCGAGTTTAACAAAGCGCGCCAGTAGTTTCTTTCTCGTGCTAAACGTCGCCAGAGGATCTTTATTCGCTGCATTATGTCTATGTCGTCGTAAAACTTATACAGTTCATCGTTCCAACGTTGGAAAGGTGCAAAGGTCCAGAAATCTTGCGCAGAATCTTTCTCTCAAACTCTCCAAGCATCGCTTAATTGGATGTTGTCATCGTATAAGATTCTGCGCTACACGTTAGGACGCATATGATGAGAGCCTTGTAATAATATTTAGGTCCAAATGCGTAGTTGGGAACTTTCCTTTGACATCTAATTTTTAATCTTCTGTTGTGTTTTTAGGCTATTTTTTAGCAGATACTTTCAGGTAGAAGTATAATTTTTGAAGTGAAACTTCTTAGGCGGCGATGGACAAGCGAAAATGGAGAGTAAAATTTCAAGGCCATGCAACATTTTGAGCATTTTCGTTCCGCGAGAGAGAAAAAAGATATAACGTTAAGGAAAAGGAGGGAGAGAACCTTATATATATCTTAGATACACTTTAGGCTATTTTTCCAGAGTTTTTCCTTGTGGTTGCTAATCTCTAGTGAGAAATAACACTGCCTACTTTTTGGCGCTTGTTTCTTGGTGCAAACTTTTAGGAAATATATTTTTGGAGCCTACTTTTTAGCGTTATATTTCCTTGGTGCTACTGTTAGGGGTGTTTTTTCTCCCAATTTTTTTTGGTATTTTTTTTTGGTGCCTACTTTTTGGCGTTATATATCCTTGGTGCCTACTGTTTGGGGCGTTTTTTGGTCCCAATGTCTTGGGCGCTTTTTTTTTTGTACCTACTTTTTAGCGCTTATTTCGTTTCCTGGCTAGTGCTTGTTCGTACTATAAAGTGCTATCCATTCCGACGTCGGATTTATTGGTATTGCCTTGCGGTAGTTTGTGCCGTTGCTGCGGTCCTGGAATCGCTGCGTGTTATTGCCACGGTTTGTGTCCAGTGTTTACCTACACCTGTCGACCCTTCCCCGTTTTTTGTAAATTTTGTCTATTTGTATTCTCTGCAAATTTTGTGAATTTATTTAGATATATATTCATTCTCTCTCTCGATCTCTCTCATTCTCTCTGGGGTATCTCCCACTTTCACTTCTGTTATGTGTACTACACTACACGCACTGTTTTTTGTTTTTTTTTTGTTTTGTGGATGAGGAAGTTTAAAATGCCTAATGCTTCTTTAAAGAAGCCACCATAGTAGTGTCCGCAGATTAAAAGGCTCAACTTCGTTTGGAACAGACGCCTACCCTAAAATCGCTTTCGCATTACTTCTCATTATGTGGTCTATACTTTGTCTTCAAGTTGAAGGGGCTTATACCCATTTTTGCAAGGCTTTCGATAAAGTCTGCCACCAAACCTTAATCTCTAAAATATTGAGTTTGAGGTCTCACTCTATTTTCCTTAATTCACTCGTGAATGAGTAGTCGTTGTCGATTACGTGTCTTCTTATTCTTTTATTGCCTTTTCCGGTGTATCTCAGGGCAGCATTTTGGACCTTTGTTCTTTGAAATTTTTATCAATAACATATCTGAATGTTTCCGTTTCTTCGAGCGAGATGACTTAAACATTTTTAAAACTGAATTAAGTCTGTCTGATTCATATAATCTTCACAAGGAAGGGGACAGAATAGGAATATACTTCAACTAGATTTATAAAAGTTGTGGTTTTTATAAGCTTAACTTTCTACAACTTTTCTCAGCTGGTTTTCAAGAACAAAATCGATGGTCGCCGAAATAGTAAGAAAATGGCGAGTTCTGTTTTTCGCATCTTCCATTACAGCTCAAAGCTTGTCTTTGTCTTCTCTGGCCTATCAGCATAAACTCTACACTTCTGAAGCCCCACAAAGAAGTCTGTCAGAGTTAAACTACAAAGACAATTAGTTAATAAAGAAATGTGTTTATTATTTTGTAAACTCTACACTTTAGAAAATGTAAAGACCTTGAAATGACTACAAACTTGACAATACAGTGAAGAAGTCTTCGCTTAAAAGTTTGATGAGATAAATATCAGAGAAATACACCAAAAAAATGCAGCACGAAAATGGGTACAAATTAACACAGCATAACCTTCAGGCCATGAATATTCTGCGCCGACGTCGATGTTGAAGCATGGCCAGGGTATCCATACGTTGCCCGACGTTTTGGATTGTCGTAATGGACCCACTTTTCATCGCCAGTCACAATTCGATGCAAAAAACCCTTTCTTTTGTGCCGTTGAAGCAGTTGTTCGCATGCCATAAAACGGCGTTCAACGTCTCTTGGCTTCAATTCATACGGCACCCAATGGCCTACCTTTCGGATCATTCCCATGGCTTTTAAACGTTTGGAAATGGTTGATTGATCAACTCCCAAAGTTTTTGCAACCTCTTCTTGCGTTTGAGCCGGATCTTGATCGAGCAATTCCTCCAATTCGGTATCCATGAACTTTGGCGGCGCACCCTCGCGTTCTTCGTCTTCCAAGCCAAAATCACCACTTTTAAAGCGTGCAAACCACTTCTGGCACGTTCGCTCAGATAGAGCATGCTCACCATAAACTTCCACCAAGATACGATGACTTTCGGCTGCTTTTTTCTTCATATTAAAATAATGAAGAAGAATTCCCCGCAAAAACACATTATTTGGCACGAAATTCGACATTTTCAAGTGTGGTAAAAATATTGTTGTTTACGCTTCAAATAAAAAACTTATACTGACGTTTGTGCCTTACGACAGTAGCTCTCCAATGAATGTTTGGAAATGTGGATCGATGGAATAATAATCAAGTTACGCCATCTGTTGTAAAACCGCACGAACTTATTCATAGTCCTATTAAAACCATTAAACTTTTTTACAAAACTGATAAAAATATTCCCGATTTCCCAAAAAAAAAATTATTTTTTTTTTGTAAAAATGATAAAAGAAGTCTCCAAAAATGTTGACCAAGAAAATTAAATTTAAAAAAAAGACCGAAAAAAAATAAAAAAATAAAAATTTTAATTTACAATACACAAATTTGTACCAAAACAATTAAATTTTTGTATAAGAATGATAAAAAAAAAATTTCTTAAAAATTTTTACTAAAAAAAAATAAACATTTTTACAAAAATGATAAAAAATTGTCCGAATTTCCCACAAAAAATTATTTTTTTTTTACAAAACTAAACAAAGGATTCCAAAAAATTTTACCAAAAAAACTTAAATTTGTACAAAAAAAATTGTTTAAAAGTATACTGACTTTACCAAAAAATTAAAAAAATGTGAAAAAGAACTGAAAAAACATATTTCTACCAAAAACATTAAATTTTTTTTACAATACAAAAATGATGAAACAAAATTTCCACAAATTTGTACCAAAACAATTAAATTTTTGTACAAGAATGATAAAAAAAAAATTTCCTCAAAATTTTTACTAAAAACAATTAAATTTTTCTGCAAGAATGATAAAAAACAAATTTCCTAAAAATTTTTACTAAAACATTTTTAAAAAAATGGAAAAAAAAAATTATTTTCTCAAAAAATATTAATTTTTTTTTTTCAAAAATAATAACAAAAGTTTGTTTAAAATTATACTGACTTATACTAAAAAGTTCAAAAAATGTATTACAAAAATTAAATAAAAACAAAATATATGTTTACCAAAAGAACTAATTTTTTTTTTAAATGTTGTAATAAAATTTCCAAAAATGTATACCAAAAATATAAAATTTTTTTACAAGAATGATAAAAAAAAGTTTCCAAAATATTTTTACTAAAAAAATTCAATATTTTGAAAAAATTTTAAAGCATGTTCCAATTTCTCAAAAAATTTAATTTTTTTTACAAAAGAATTTGAAAAAGAACCGAAAATATTTAACTTTTAAAACTTTTATATCAAAATTTTCAAATGCACAAATAAACCAATTTTGAGCAAAAACTTTCCCAATATCCAATAAACTTGTATCCCTTACAAAAAAATCAGTCATTTGCCAAAATCAGTTTGCGCCGAATGCTCATTTTCACGCCTGAAAAGTGTAAAGAACTACTCACGTCACACCCTGAGCGAAAATAAGCTGCACAGTTTTGCCTGTCTATACCTCGAATCAGATCAGAGTTGAGCATTTGTCACTACCACTAAATCGCACTATCACTAACATTTTAATGATAGTTAAATACGAGTTTCATTATCACTATTTTTTAGTATTTTAACTACCATAATTGCTCATTTCGTTAATTATTCAGTGCATTATTCCCATCCTTAAATCAGCTTTATTTTAACAGGTGGGTTTTGAAGCTTAACTTTTCCAGTGTGCAAGTCAAAAAGCAAACTCTTTGGCAGCCGAAATAAAAAACATAAATGAATAAAATATTTTTGTATATTTCGCATATTTAAAATATTACGAAATTGACATTTTTAAAACATTCTAATAATTCTTTTATTTGAAAGTAATGGGGCAGATGCTAAGCCTTCGCAATGGCTTTTTGATCAGACAATAAAGGCGACTACAAGTAAAGTCAAACTGGCAGAGGAAGTCAAACAAAATGCCAGAATTATTAGCTTTCTGTCCACTTGAAAAATATTTACTAACACAATTATATTAAAATACTTTGCGCCCTCTTGTTGGCCTCTCCCCTGTGCATCCATTAAATGGTGCAGCAACTTGTATGTAGTCACTAGTTAGGCTAGTGACCGGTTCGTTGACAGACTCTGTGCTTGCCAGTTCAAAGAGTGGCAATCAGTACAGACCACCAACTTGCTTCTAACAGCCCGCCAAGCCCCGTATTCCAACTCTGTTTACTTATAAGCATCCATTAGTATATAATACACACACACAATGTATATAAATTCATATGTAGTTGCTCTTTTGGATTTGGGCAGACAAATTGCAGTAGCAACAATTTGTGTAGGTTGCTGTTTATTTAAGCATTGTTGACTTTTATTGTTGGTGTTGGCTTTGTTTGGTTTCACGTATTTATTTATTTGTTCAAAAGTTAGTGTTAAATTTGTTGTTCTCAGCAAAAAAGAGATACATTTTTATGCTTAATATTTGGGCTTCCAACAGATTTTGGGTTTTTGTGGGAATTTATAATAATGATCGATTGCCATCAGTTCTGCAAACACTGGTTGATGTTATCATATTTGTGTTGTTATTGCCTTCGTTGCACTTCGATTGAGGGAAAAATTAATTTGTACCTTCTGTTGCTAGCGACGGCTGAACGCATTTATTTCAAGAGTTTAAGTTTTCTTTAACATTATTTCTATGTAGATTTGAATTTCATAATTGAGTGTTTTAGTTTAAGACTTCTGCAAATATCGTTCGGCAAAAAATGAAGACTTAAGCCACAGATCGTGTTTTGGTTCTGCCAGTTTTAATGTATGGATGTCTGGTTTGGTGGGCGACTGCAATAGACTGCAGGTATCGGTATCACCAGAGCATGAAAAACTTGTTCCTGTGCTACTCTGAATGTCATTTTGAACTTACTCCCCATCGACGTTTACCTTATTTCCATCGCTGCTCAAAGAGCTGAAGGAGGTTGGCCTCTGGAGGCAATCTCTCAAGGGAAATGATAGCAAGTTTAGGCAGTTAACATCGCATTTCTCTGAGCTTCGATAGATCTCCCTATCCACAAACTGGAGTTTGAAGGTCGTGCCAGAGCAATCTTTCCAATAAGGCAGGAATGGAAGGAGGGAAAAACCGCACCGAAGCTCGCACCTCTACCTTCATTGACGGTTCCAAAATGGAGTCGGAAGTCGGAGCAAGGGTTTTCTCTAAATCAGCTAATTTATCTTTCTCCTTTAAACTGTCGAATGCTTCTAGTGTTTTTCGGGTAGAAGTCTTTGCGATCCTGCAGGCATACAAAATGCTCAGGAAACGTGGAAGCGAGGAAGGTAATAACCTTTTTTTCTGATAGTCGATCCGCGATCAAGGCGCTGACTACGCCATAGTACAGATCCAAACTAGTCAACTCCTGTAAGGAGAAGATCAAATCTCTTGGGTGTGCAGGTAACATTTCTCTGATTTCATTTCTCCTACCTGGTCATCGGCATCCCTCTGACTGTTGTTAAATGGAAATCGCACAACTTGTTTTTCAGGAAAGCACAGAACAGATGGAGCTCCATTTCTTTGTGTGCTATTTCGAAAATCCTTTGGCCACAGTACAACAGATGCAGATCGCAGAAAGTTCTGGAGATCCCACGCCATTCAATTTCTAAGCTCGTAGCTGGGTTTGACGGTCATTGAAGGATCGGCACACACGCGGAAAAGATAGGTTTACCATTTAACCTCCATTGCAGAAGCTGTGGAGACCTTTCAGAACAGGAAACTGTTCAGAACTTTCTCTGTAAATGTCCGGGTTTGGCAGCTCGACAATTAAGGTTACTGGGTCTTCTTTTTCAGTTAAACGTTCTAAACGATAAATCGAGTACTTACGAATATATTCGCATCCTAATACTACTCTAATTCACCTTCTTATTTAGCATTGGCGCCTTTGGTGGCAACACCGTGCACAGTCACGTATTTCATATTTTTGATAGTGAAGAAATCATACGAGTATTAGTAAAATGTCTTTACGTAACTTAAATAAAATGTGAACAGATTAAGGATCTCGGCGCAGCAAATAGTTATGATTCCTAATTAATGCTCGGAAAGCTGTCTGAAAATTGCCATTAAGTACCCAACACTTCTAAACGCGTTGGTGTCAGTTATGACGATTTCTCTAATATTAATTACACAAATAATTATTTATTTTTTTAGCCGAATTTCTAACTTTTCCTTTTTCTTTGTTTGCAGTTATCGAGCTCCCACATCAGAGGCAAACCCATCATCTGAAATATAAAGGTATGTACAAAAAAGGAGCATTCAAATTAAATCCAATGAAAGTAATCCAAATATTTTGCTATTGTAAGTGGCCGAATTGCGGTCGCTCACTGTATGCAGGTGTGTGTGCCATAAGACAAAAAAATAAATAAATCTTCAAAATACAAGTGGAATGTACATACATACAAATATTCATTGAAAAAGATTGGAAAGAAAACAAAAGACAAATCTCGCTTTGCCGTTTTGCTTTTTAATGAACTAGAAATTTCGCAATGTTTTTTCCCAACCTGCTAAATATTTGCATACAAACAAATAGAAGGTACCCAGTGAGAAATTTCTTGTATATTTTTGTTCTTATTGTTCATATTTTTGGTTCTATTTTTTTCTAGTTTTACTTTTATTTTTAATTTAACTCTGATCCTTTTGTATTTTTTGTCTTAGTTTTATCTTTATTATTACTTTTTATAATTTCAATTAAAGTTAAATTTTTATTTTAATTTTTAATTTTATTCTTTTTTTAAATTTTTAGCTTTAATTTTAATTTTTATTTTATTTTTATTTTTCTATATATTTAGTTATGTTTTATTTTTATTCCTACTTTTTAATTTTTTAGCTTAGGGTTTAATTTTTATTTTATTCTTATTTCTTCATATTTTTAAGTTTAGTTTTATTTTTATTTTTATTTTAACTTTTACTTTAACTTTTCTTTAACTTTTTTTTTCATTTTGTTCCTATTTTTTTATTTATTGTTTATTCTAATTTTTTCTTTTTTTTGTTCTTATTTCTTCATATTTTTAATTTTGTTTTTATTTTTATTTCTATTTTTAATTTTACTATTAGTTTTAGTTTTATTTTCAATTTTAACTTTATTTTTATCTTTGCATTTGTAGTATTATATTATTTTTATTTTTTCAATTTTTGGCTTAGTTTTAATTTCCATGTTTAATTTTATTCTAATTTTTAATACTTTAAATTTTAGTTCTATTTTTATTTTTGATTTTATTCTTATTTCTTTATATTTTTAAGTTTAGTTTTATTATTATTTTTACTTTTACTTTACTTTTTATTTTAATTTTTAATTTTGCATTTCTTCATATTTGTACGAGTATATTGATTTTAATTTGATTTATTTTAAATTTAAATATTTTATTTCTCAATTTTTTTAATTGTATTCTTATTTTTATTCACATTTTCAATTTAAATTTTATTTTTATATAATTTAATATTTTAATTTTAGTTTTATTCTAGTTTTTATTTTTAATTTTACTTTTCCTTTTATTCTTAATTTAATTTTTTATTTTTATTTTTAGGTTTTTATTTTTGGTTTTATTTTTAGTTTGATTTTAATTTTTAGATTTATTTTATTTTTATTCTGGTTTAAATTTTTTTGGTTTTTTCATTTTATTCTTATTTTTAGTTTTTATTTTTATTCTTATTTTGGTTTTTTTTTTTTAATTTATATTTTTCATTTTATTCCAATTTTTAATTTTTTGGGTCTTTAATTTTAGTCTTCTTTTTGTTTTTTATGTCATTCTTATTTTTAGTTTTTAGTTTTATATTTAGTGTTATTTTTATTTTTGATTTTATTTTTATTTCAATATGAATTTTTTGTATTTTTGAATCTTATTTTAATTTTTATTTTAATTTCTAATTTTATTCAGGTTTTTTATATTTATAGTTTTGGTTTTGCTTTTGCCTCTTTTTTCGTTTATTTTTTTTTTGTCTTATTTCCCAATAAGTTTTATTTTTAAATTCCACAAATATATAAACTTTGTTTTCCACATATTGCCTTTGATTTTGCCAACTAAATTCTTCCGACGGCTTTTAGACATCCGTTCTTACATTTAGCGGGGACTAGAACAGTAGAGTTAGGCCAAAAACTGTTGATATTCTCAATGCTGATATTAGATGCTAGTGCCACGATGACTAGAAGAGTAAGGGCTTCAATACTGAAGCAGTTTACTGTTGCTGGAAAAACATCCAAGATATAATTCAGTGATCCGGTTGCATTGCAAAATTTGTTTAAAGAAATTCGATAATTTTTTTTAAAGATCACGACTTTACACCGACTCATAAGACAAGTAAGCAGCATTCCCCGTATGTAAGTATGGGGAATGTTTATGCTGCTACAACAACAACAACAACAAATAAGACCCAGGCTTGTCTCCACACCATCTCTATCACTCCCCACCAATGGTCACCAGATTAGTGACCACCTTTAAACGAGAAGATCCGTTTGATTAATATAGGGCAAGATCGGTTGAAACAAAGGTTAACGCAAGGCCTCATAACCCCATCTGAGTGCCACCATCAAGAAAGTGATGACCGAAATGGACAAAGGCATTTAGGCGCTCAGATACCGACTAGAGCAGATCAATGCTGTCGGCGGAGTTTACTTTGAGTTTTTTCCATTTTAGCAGTATCTGTGCAAATAGAAGAATTTTTGTGTACCTATTCGCTAGTTTTATTTTTAATATTTTTTTTCAACATTCCGGATCTCAACGGCTCCGTGCAATGTGTTTTGCTGCAGCAACACTTCATTGCACATTTATTGGCGTATTCAAAACCAAATGCAAATTGCCACAAATTCAAGTTTTTAATGAATATTGAAATTTCATTGCATATTGGATATTTGCGCATTTAGCTAATTACCTAATTTTGGCTAATCAAATTGTTTGATGTTATGTGTTAGAAAAAAAAATAATAATAATTTGTATAGACACAGTGTTTCCAAATATCTCGGAGTATGTATTTTGATCAGATTTTACAAACAAAAATAACTAAAAATACTCTGAATATAATACCAAAAATTATTTATTTTTTTATTTAAATATTTAGTAGTTCTATCAGTTATTACAATAAAATAATCTGTTTATGTAACTGCACAATTTTTAGTTGAGTGAACAGGGTGTCTAATTAATGCCGATATAGCGAATATACAATATATAATTTTCAACGCATTTTCGTATTTTAGCTTCGCTCTCAAACAAATTCTTATCAACGCATGAGTATTTAGTGACGTCACTTTTTGTTACTAAGTCTCATTGCGCTTCGAGTTTTCTACCTGGCTGCTGGAGTCTTTCTTCAAATTCACACCTCTGCGAAACATATACCATATGTATGTATGTACATTTGTGTATTAATAAATATTTAGCAACATCATCAACAACAACAAAAACTTCTGACTAAGCAACAAATTAGTAAGCAACAGTCATAAAAATGCTTAATAAAATTTAACGGTTTTTTTCAGGTGGGGTGCAGATGAGTTTTTAGTATTCGATCATGGCTAGCTGCTTTTGTATGCTATTTTTGATCTGCATTTATACCATACAACTAATATAAGAATATTTGTTTATGTTCTCTGAGCTCTGCGGCAGTTACCAGCAGCATTTGGAGTGACGGCAATGGCCTCATCGTCATTTATGGTAAACAGACCTAATTTCTTTTTATATATTCGCTGTATGCAAATCAGTGTAGAAAATTAGAACAAGTCGTAGAGGAAGAACATAAATGTTAATTTTTTTCTGTAGGTGGCATTGAGTATGTGAAATGTGTCAATAAACTTATTTGTGTGTGTGCCTTCTTCATGTTTTCTCTGGTTTTGTGTTCTAGAATTGGCGCAAAAGTTGTTAAAAATTAAATGACACAGAAGTGAAAGTTGTAACTATAGAGATTGTCCAAATATGCAGCAAATATTGAGCTTGTGAGGGATGCTGGGGCTAAGTAAAATACTCGTATGTTTAAATTTTTTTTTTATTTTTATTTTATTTTAGTTCTTTTGCCGTGTGCATTCAAATCTATGATGTTAGCTAACTTTCTTCCACGTAATACTGGTGGACAAGGCAGAGAAGTTTCAAGTCAGAAGCTATTGGCATTCTTTCGGAAATATTAGTGTATTTTGGCTTGAAATGTGCTTTATATAGGCGATTCCATGCCAATGAATGGTCCAAGTATTCCGGAGATCTTCTTTGAGTTTTCTGAAAATTGGTTATTTCTAGGCTTAGGTATATAAGAAGAAAACTCAAAATAAATTGACTAGGATTTAGTAATTTTGAGATTTATTCAATTTTGAAGATTTTGTTGAAAAACAAGAGAAATCTTAGCGGTTCTTTTGAACATATATATACTTTTTTAATTTTTTAAGAAAAGAAAAAGTAAAATATATTTTATTATTTTTTAGGTAAATATTGTTTTTAGAAAATTTTGTTTCAGAAATATATTTTTAGAAATATTGTTTATTATTTTAACACTTATATTTTTAATTTTTTAGGAAAAAAACAATTTTTTAGAATTTTTTTTTAGAAATATTTTTTTTTTCAATATTTATTTAGACATCTTTTTTAGAAATATTTTTTTTTAATATTTTTTTAGAATTATTGTATTTTATTTTCACATTAATATTTTTAATTTTTTAGGCAAAAAAAATATTTGGTTAAATTTTGACATTTAAATACTTTTTTTTATTTTTTATAAATATTATTTTTTTAGAATAATAATTTACTTTTATTTTTTTTGGAATTTAAGAAAATAAATATTTTTTAGAAACGTTTTTTATTATTTTTAATATTTTAAAATCTTTTTTTGAAAATATATATGTATACTTCTTAAATATTTATTTTTAGAAATATATTAAATTTTAGAAATATTCAAATTTTCTTGGGAAAAAAATTATTTTTTTACAAATTTTTTTGGTAATTTTTTTTTTCTCTTTTTGTTAAAATGTCTTTTGTTTTATATTGATTTTTTTTCATTTTTTGGGAAAAAATAGAAATATTTTTTGGCAGATATTTTTTTATTGTTTTGACATTAATAAACACTTTTTTAATTTTTCAGGAGAAAAAATTTTTTTTTTTTTAGAAATATGTTGAAATTTATATACATATTTTTAACATTTTATGAAAATAAATAGTTTGCTTTAGAAATATTTTATATTGTTTTTTAGAAAAATATTTTTTTCATTTATTTTTTGTAGAATTTAAGATTTTTAGAAAAAAAATTTTTTTGTTAGAAATATTTTTTATTATTTTTAATATTTCAATATTTTTTTTAAATATATATATTTTTAAAATATTTTTTTAAGAAATATATTAAAAAAAGACAAATTTTTGTGGGGAATTTTTTTTTTTTTTTTTTGTTAAACATATTGCGTAAAAATATTTAATTATTTCATTTAAAAAAACACCCCCTCAGATTTTTTGTTTTTTTTTTATTTATTTTCAGTTCTTTTCGATATTTATATACATACTTTTTTTGCGGAAAAAGTAGAAATATTTTTTTTAAAGAATATTTTTTTAATTTTTTTTTATTTTGGCATTTATATACACTTTTTTAATGTTTTAGGAAAAAAATATTTTTTTAGAAATATTATGACATTTATGTACTTTTTTAAAATTTTTATAATATATTTATATATTTATATATTTGTTATATATATTTGTTATTTTTAATATTTATTTAGAAAAATATTCTTTTTGGGAAAAACTAGAAAAAAAAGTTTTATAATATAAATAAATTTTTAGAAAAAAAAAATTTTTGAAAGAAAATAGAAAAAAAATGTATAAATAAATTTTTAGAAGAAAATATTTTTTTAGAAATATTATGACATTTCCATACTTTATTTAAATTTTTATGAAAAATATTTAGTTTTAGGAATATTTTTTGTTATTTTTAAGATGATTTTTAGAAAAATATATAATAAAGAAAGAAAAATATAAAAAAGAAAGGTATATAAAAATATATAATTTTATAAATAAACTTTTAGAAAAAAAAAATTTTTGGAACAAAATAGAAAAAAAAAATTATTAATAAATTATCAGAAAAAAATATTTTTTTAGATATATTTAATTTTTTATGGAAAATATTTTCTTTAGAAACATTTTTTTTATTTTTAATATTTTAATGTGTTTTGTTTTTTCAATTAAAAAAATTAGTTTGGTGAAAAAGTTATTTTCTTCTTACAAATTTTTGCGAAAATACTATCGTTTTTCATTAAAAGACACGACTATGCTTAGTAGTCCCTGAAAGTTTCATACTGAAATTCTACCAATTTTTCGAGTTGTATATTGAAATACATACAGCAGCTATTGAAAAATCAATGCAAAATACTGCTTAAGCGAAACGCTAGCATACGTACTCGTATTTTACGTGCATTTACAAAACGGGCAAAGCGACGTTTGTGTTATTTTGCACTGGTTCGCTATGGTTGGACTTTCAGCGATCACGGAGAACAGTCACAGCAATGAATGAAAAAAATCTGAAGCGATGGTATTCAAATAAAAAATTACTATATATTTTTATTTTATTTTTAATATTATTTTATTACAAAAAAAAATCAACAACAATTTTGAACAAAAAAAAAACATATTAAATTTTTTTACAAAAGCATTTTTTACCGTTTAGGAATTATTCACCACTGATATCTTCGGTGCCACATTTGAAAGACCCCTTTTGTCCAAGTCTACTTCGATTCCGCAAGTCTGTTAAAGCCTTCCTTGTGTACACTATGCAGAAGCGACAACTTTATAGTGTGAGTTGGTTATATTAAAAAAAAAAAATTCCAGTTCAAAATTAAGTGAAAATTGTCTGGCAACGGGGCATTTGCAAAATTTTATGCCGAATATAAATATTTTATTTTTGGAGCCCAGGCAATTTACACTTAATTGTGCACTACCCTAATGTGAAATATATTTTGACATTTTTGTATTTTGTTATATGTCTGTGCATACATGCAAATAGTTTTGTATTCCTCCGCGCCTGCAGACAAGGTCCCACTGCACAAGCAGCGAAAGGCCAGTGAGTTCAATGAATGTTTCAATGAACAGTTTTTTGATAAATGATTGCTTTTAACTATTTATGTAATCTACATTACTTGCACTTTGTTATGGCAAACCACTGAAGCGACAAATATATAAGCCACTTTATGGCTTAATTTAATTTTATTTATTGATTTTACATATTCACTTTTGTCGCAGCGGAGCCACCTTAAAATTGATGAAATTTTGCAATTCAACAGAAAAATCAAATCAACCCAAACCATCAACTGCTTTACTGCTGCCTGCTAATTTAATAACAGAAAATTGATTACAGTTGAGATTTTATTATATATTCGTACATTTATTACATATTTGCTAACAGTGCCAATGACCAATGGCTGCTGCAGTTTTATTAAAACTAAATATTTTTTTTGCTTATTTTGTTCAATGCCATTCGTTTTTCCTGTAGGTTATTGGTTGGATTTGCAATTTGCATTTGTTTTTTTGCATTTTAAGGATGAAAATTATTAAGTGCATGGAGGAAGAGCATGCATTTTATGGAGATTGATGTCTATAGAGCAGCTTTATTATGTCAGCTGCTGAGGAAAGGAAGCAGCGTCCGAAAAGAATTCTGTATCCATCAGGGATAGAGGGTAGGCCAACCGCGGAAAGTATGCACTTAATAGGAGGCGTTAAGACTACTACGAACTACGGTATGGTAAGGCTTGTTTAGCAATTTTAGGTTCGAGATTGCGTAATTACCATGAATAGGCAGTCCATAGTCTATTTTTGACACTGATAAAGCTCTGGTTATGTTATTGAGGGGTATTTGAGCATGTTAAGCCGGCTAGTAAGACTATTTCTGAGGTAGAGACAATGTTCTCTAAAAGTGTATTTGTTGTCAAATACAATACCAAGTATCTTCAGAGCATTAACCTCAGCTATATTTGTGTTTTGATGATTAATTTATATTTGTGGACATCGCTTCTTCCGGCAGATATGCAGTGCCTTGCGTTTGCTGTAAGATAAAATTGCTCCTGAATGTTTGCTCCAGGAGCTAATATCGTCAAGCAGCTTTTCGATTATTTATTGTACTTTTTTGATGTCTTTGACTTTTGTGTAAAAGAAAGCATCATCAGCATATATCCGGAAGTCTCAACTTTTTGTTTTCGAGGCAATTTTATTTATTTCCTTGAAAGCTAATATATAATAAAGAGTACCACTGAGAGGGCAGAGCCTTGGGGTATACCGTTTTCAAGGCGGTGCATTGAGGAAGGTACACCATTGATTTTGACTTGAAATGTATTGTATGATTCGTTAAGAATGACTTTACCAACTGGTAAATTTTCGGACCAGTATGCCACGCTGTGGAAAGAATCATTATTTTCAAATTTTCACTGAAAACAATTAAAATTTTCCAAATATCCTGGTATAGTCCCGAGTATTTATGTGTATGTGTGTGTATATTTGATGCTCTTTTTGAAGCATTTACAATTTAAAAACTTTTGAGCGACGTCTATAAAAAACATAATTAAATAAAAAAAGTTTTATTCAGGCTCACATTTCGTTTCTTTAATGGACGCTCAAAAATAAAATTAAATATGATTTAAATATTTTTAATTAAAAATAAAACTGTTTTGAGTTATATTTTTGTTTTACTCTTACCTTTTTTTTTGAGTTTTATTGTTTTGATCAGAAATAATGTTTAATTTTTCTGATTTATATTTTTCATCAAAAATAATGCACCTTTTCTCAGCTTTGTTTTGATGTGATAACGTCTTATAATTCGATGCAGCCGGCTGCACGCACCAAAAAATGCGTCGTTATCTCGCCCATGCGGCGTTACCTTGCTTGAACTGCATGTTATGTTATGTTATGTTACGTTATGTTATGTTATGTTATGTTATGTTATGTTATGTTATGTTATGTTACGTTATGTTATGTTATGTTATGTTACGTTATGTTATGTTATGTTATGTTATGTTATGTTATGTTATGTTATGTTATGTTATGTTATGTTATGTTATGTTATGTTATGTTATGTTATGTTATGTTATGTTATGTAATGTTATGTTATGTTATGTTATGTTATGTTATGTTATGTTATGTTATGTTATGTTATGTTATGTTATGTTACGTTATGTTATGTTATGTTATGTTATGTTATGTTATGTTATGTTATGTTATGTTATGTTATGTTATGTTATGTTATGTTATGTTATGTTATGTTATGTTATGTTATGTTATGTTATGTTATGTTGTGTTGTGTTATGTTATGTTATGTTATGTTATGTTATGTTATGTTATGTTATGTTATGTTATGTTATGTTATGTTATGTTATATTAACTTGATCAATTCTATTGCGATTCCATTTACCTCCTTCTCTATATCTCTCTTTTGATCACTCATAAAACGCAGTTCTTGTGCCTTGTTTGTTTTTTATCTTTCAGAAATACAAATTAGTTTTTCTGTTGTTTCTTTTGGCAGAACGAAAAGCTTAAAGCTTAAAAGCCCTTCCGGCGTCTACTTCTGCTGAATCTCTTTGAATTAAACATTTTTTAACCAAAAATTTGTGTTTAATTTATTTAATTTATTCATTATCTTTACAAAGGAAAAAAACTTTAATTAGGAAAAAACAAAACTGGTCCCATTTTGGCTCTTAATTGGTTCGAAGCGAAATTGGGCTTAAATTTTGCACACCTTTCGTTGCTAATTTTAATTGTTTGACTTTTATTTTTACTGCTCGACAATTTTACATTTTTGGTAGCTAGTCATTTAACGGTTTATGGCAGTTTTACGTGCACATGGCGCCATTACAGTTTAAATGTCGTTTTTTCTGTTTCATTTTTTTTTTTAATTTTTAATTTCTTTTTCGTGTGATTTCAACAAAAAAAGGAGAAAAAAATAAAATAAAACGTGCGCTGTTTTGCGAATATTGCAGGCGATCGCTTATTTAGTTGCATACGTGTGTGTGCCCGCGAGAGTTTTGGAGCTCGAGCGGGCGCCATGTAACACAAAAACTTTTTCTGAAACAATTAAAAGAAAATAAAAAATTAATAAAAACATTAAAAAAAAAGTAAAAAACAAATTTAAAAAAATTAAATAAAAACTGTTACATTTAACTTTAGTTTGTGAGAAATGCTGTTCAACTTCATGTTTCTTACTTTGTATTTCATTGCCAAGTGTTTTTGCTTTAGATTTTATTTTATTTTTTTTTTTTTTTCATAAAAATGGCAATTTCCATTTGCCCTCTTGTTTAGTATTTTATTGGCAATAATTTGTGTTGTATTCAGTTTTTTCTTGACATGGCTTTTTTTGTGTTTTGCAAACATTTCACGTCCCATTGAGTTTTGTTTTCATTTTTCATGATATTTATATTTGTTTTCTTGTTTGATTTACTCGTACAAATTTCATTGCATGCCTGGGTAAGCGCATTTCACTTTTACTTTCTGCTGGTAGTTGCGCAAAAAATTAAAAAAATACAGCAATAATTTTGTTATTTAATTCAATTTTACTCTCGATTGACTCGCGCCAGCAAAAATGCAAGATTTCACTTTTATCTGTCTGTTCATTAAATTCGCTGCATGTAATAAATGTAATAAATTTTAGCTTCTTTTTTCACAAGAAGAAATTTGAATATTTCGACAATAAAATACACATTACAGTTAAATTTTTGGACAGTGGCAGAGAGAATAATAAAGCGCCTTATTTGATAATAAAAAATCGGATACTCAGACAACGTAAATTACAACGCTTTTTCAAAACATAATAAAACAAAGAATTTGGGTAAAATTTATTCAAACTGTTTTTGTATTAGAAAGATAAAAGAAAGAAATTATAAATGAAAAATGATATAAATGATGTTGGTTAGGATTCGGTTTGATATTAGAATTACAAATACGTATTTTCGTTTTCTCCATAACCTGCTGGGAGTGCCACACTTCATTGAGTTTTGTTTTTTGTTTTTTTTAAACAACATGGTTTTCGAAACACTTCAAGCTTACACTTTATTATGCCCAAATTCAATGGACTTTAAAATTGCATACCCAGAATGTTTCTAGAGATTCCGACTAATAGGTGTGAATTTTTTATGAAAGTTTGCTGATTTCTTCTAATTTGCACAAAGCTTTAAACTTAGATGGCGGCCGCCGTAGCCGAATGGGTTGGTGCGTGATTACCATTCGGAATTCACAGAGGGGTCGTTGGTTCGAATCTCGGTGAAAGCAAAATTAATAAAAAACATTTTTCTAATAGCGGTCGCCCGTCGGCAGGCAATGGCAAACCTCCGAGTGTATTTCTGCCATGAAAAAGCTCCTCATAAAAATATTTGCCGTTCGGAGTCGGCTCGAAACTGTAGGTCCCTCCATTTGTGGAATAACATCAAGACGCACACTACAAATAGGAGGAGGAGCTCGGCCAAAACACCTAACAGAAGTGTACGCGCCAATTATTTATTTATTTATTTTATTTTTTTTAAACTTAGATTTATGTGGTTTTTGTAGGAAAAAAGACTATATTTAAATAAAAACGTGCGTGTAGTGTAGAACACATAACAGAAGTGAAACTTTCAAGGCAGACAAAGAAAGAGGGAGGGATCCGAGAGAGACTGAGAGACCGAGAGAGAGAGAGAGAGAGAGAGAAAGAATATATATCTAAATAAATTCACAATATTTGCAGAGAATACAAATAGACAAAATTTACAAAAAATGGAGAAGGGTCGACCGGTGTAGGTAAACGCCGGACACAAACCGTGACAACAATGCGCACTACTTCGAGTATTTATCACCCGCACAAAGGTATCAAGCAAATATAACACCAAAAAGTAGGCACCAAAAATATATTTCCTACAAGTTTGCACCAACAAACAAGCGCCAAAAAGTAGGCAGTGTTATTTCTCACTAGAAATTAGCAACCACAAGGAAAAACTCAGGAAAAATAGCCTAAAGTCTAAGATATATATAAGGTATATCTCTCTCTCTCCTTCTCCTCTTCGTTCGATCTTTTTTCTCTCTCGCGGAACGGAAATGCCGAAAACGTTGCATGTTCTTGAAATTTTACTCTCCATTCTCGCTCGTCCATCGACGCCTAAGAAGTTTAAGTGCCCCCTCATGAACGGTGACTCTCTACTGGATCAGATCTGCGTCTGCATAAGTAGTCCCAACTCACAAGGCTCTTTATATCTGATTGCCTCGTATTTGCCGCCTGAAAGTTCATACGAGCTGTACAAAACGCATGTTGACAACATAGTATATCTTGTCCTAAATAACTTAAATGACAATAATTTATGTGTGTTAGGTGATTTCAACTTGAGTAAAATAAATTGGTGTGCTAGTGCCTATAACTCTATTCTCATACCAAACAATGTAACTGCAAACCATGAATTATATCTTATTGATAATATTCTTAGTCTTAATTTATTTCAAATTAATAATTTTGTTAATTCTCTGAATAGAATCTTAGACCTCATATTTGTAAGTGATAACATAAACTACGAGATCAATGAATGTTTGAATTCCATAACTCCAAAAGGTAAGCATCATTTACCCTTAGTGGTCAAAATCGACTTTTATACTTTTGCTACTACTGCATCGGATGTCAGGCAATCATTCAATTATTCTTTATGCGATTTTGTCAATTTCAATGACTTATTACTTGACATTAATTGGGATAATTTATTTGCTGAACTTGACACATCTAGTAGTTTTTCTGGGTTTAAGTCCATTTTGTCTAAACTCTGCTTAGATAACATTCCGCTCAGAAAGAAAAAGCCCTATAAATTGCCCTGGTATTCTAAGTCTCTGAAAAAGCTTAAAAATCTTAAAAATAATTATTTCAAGAAGTTTAAATCTACGAAGAATCATTTGTACTTCGTTAAATATAAGCAAGCGTTAAAGGATTTCAACGATTTAAATAAATCTCTCTATAACAGCTATATTACCAATATAGAGTTAAACATTAAAGCGAATCCCAAAATCTTCTGGAAATACATAAAATCTAGAAGGAGTAGTGTCAGTGTTCCCACTGGTATGTTTTTCGATAATAGCCAAGCGCGAACCCCAACTGAAACGGCAAACTTGTTTGCTGAATTTTTTAAATCTAATTTTGCTGACGACGAACTTGACCGCCCATCCGACTTTTCTTCTGACTTAGATTATGCCCTGAACTTTGGAGGTCTTTGCCTCTCTTCTGAGGATATTAGTAATGCTTTAACTAAATTGAAATCATCCTCTCAAACTGATGCTGATGGACTTTCAGCAGTTTTGATAAAAAACTGTCCGGCCTTCGTCTATCCCCTGAAAATTATTTTCAACAAATCTTTATCGTCGGGGTGTTTCATTGACGCATGGAAACTCTCTTTCATTACGCCCTTCTTTAAGAGTGGCAATAAAAATGACGTTAGAAATTATAGACCTATCTCTAAGCTGTCGACTATCTCCAAAATTTTTGAGCATGCGGTCTATGCAAAGCTGAGTTTTGCCGTTAAATCTTTAATTTGCCCTAATCAGCATGGGTTTATTGCTAACAGATCTGCAGTATCTAATCTGGCTGTTTTTAGTGAATACTGCATTGATTCTTTCTCCGCTGGCTTCCAGGTCGACTGTATTTACACCGACTTTTCGAAAGCCTTCGACAAAGTTTCTCATAGAATCTTAGTTAAAAAATTAGCTAGTATTGGCTTTCATTCTACATTTCTGCAATGGATAAACTCTTATTTGAGCAATAGACGCTGTGTTGTAACAATCGATGGTATTTCATCTACTTCCTTTGCTGCCATCTCAGGTGTTCCGCAAGGAAGTATCTTGGGACCGCTTTTATTTGTGTTATTTATTAATGACATCAAAAGTTGTTTCACATTTGCTAAATTTTTGCTTTATGCTGATGACCTTAAGATCTTCTCAGCGATCAAGACGCAAGAGGATGCCATTAAACTTCAAGCCGATATGAATAGGCGGAGCTCCCAGCTCTACTTAGATTCGCCAAAAGCGCTGACATCCTACATGATGCCTACTTTAGGTATTCATATAAGTCGGTTTCCATCTGGTATCGCTAGGGACCAAAAGGTTTATGCGTGGCTTATTGCCAACCAGGTTAACCTAACCTAACCTAATAAGAAGCAAATACATATTATGTATCAGTAGTAGTCGATAAATAAACATAATTATCCACTTTGTGCCAGCAATTTGGCGATTGAATTGCCAATTTTGTACACAACAGGTGCCTGAATCGCAGAAAAAGAAATTCCAGTGCAAAGCCACAGAACTTGATTTGTCATCATGACTTTCTAATGTTTCTCCTTTGGCTATGCTCGGAATCAAACTTTCTAAGCATAAAAATAAAATATTTTTGTAGAATTGTGGTAACAAAGAATCGGCAAAATCTCTGCGACCTGTTTACATATTCACAGTTACCGTTGGTGGCTGCTGTTTGGCCAGTTAAGCGCATCATTTGCAACCGTTTGCTGCTGTTGACAGATCACAAAAGGCTAAAACCACTCAAACATGGCAGGCAGAGGAAGTGAGGCGCAACACTACGGATAAAATTCGCTTAACGTACAGACGGCGCATGCGAGTGTATAAGTGTGGCAAGGCCCGGAGATACGCGCACAATGCGGCTGTTAAATCAAGTTGTGACTGTGGCTGTGCCTGTTACCGAGTCTGTCGGGCCCCTTGCCTACTCTACCTACCCAATCATCCGTCGTACGATGGCTGTTTGCTTTTCTTGGTCGCTTTGTGTCGCTCAAGCCCACACACAAAAGTTAGCAATGCACAGTTACGCGCTGCCTCCGCTATTCCCCCCGCCCCTTCCCAATTCCGCTTGAATGTACCGTCAATGGCCACAATTCAGAATTTCGTACGACTCAGCCGAGCCATAAATAAACTTAATTCCAGCGCGTATTCAACTAAATCAGCACAATATCAGCGTAATATCGCATCATGCGGCGTAATAAATTAACACGCAAGCGCGTGGGCCGCACTGAGACGGATAAGCCTGAGTGAGCCAACCTAAGCGTATGCGCGCCCAACAAAGCTTATTTGCATCTACGAGTAGATGTGTGCGTTTATTTGTATGCATGTATGTGTGTATGCCGGTGCGCAGCACTGAGATGAATATCAGCGTAAGCTACATTGGACACCAAAACGTACGCCAAACGTCAGCGCGTATTTGAGCCAAAGACGAGGCCTTAGCGGAGCCAACCGGCATATATGCGCCAGAAAAAAGCAGCAGTGCTCGAGTGCTTGCGAGAGAGTAATAGTAAAGTTAAGCTGCACCGAGATTAATGACAATGCGGTAATATGGAAAACTCTGTGATAGGCCCCGCATCAACGTATTAGGCGAGAGGCATAAAATTAGCATAGCATAGCATAGAGTGTGACATGCAGCTCGGAAGTGAATCAATCAGGCTACTTGAGTGCTTTTTTACTTTGGAGAAGATTTACTACTGCATTTTTATACCCTTGCGCATTAGTATGCTGGGGTATTTTAGGTTTTTGTAAATGATGGCTGGTATGTGGCACTCAGCATAAGAAATTGAGATGCCTCAATGAAACTTAGTACAGGGTGAACGATATGAAGTGTTCAAAAATTTTTCAAAAATGATTACAAATTGTCCAAAATGGATTACAATTTTAGCATATATTGACTTTAGCTCGATATGACCACCTTTTGCCTTGACTATAGCCTTCAAGCGGTCAAAAAATGAGTTGCATGCTGCACGAATATGATATTAAGGTATTTTGGCTCATCCTCGTATAATCGCTTTTTTCAGCGCATCCATACTGGCATATTTTTAGTCCTCACCTTGCTCTCCAAAATGTACCAGATGGAATAGTCCATCGGTTTTGCGTCTGGTGAATTCGAAAGCCATTGTGTGGACGAAATAAAGTGGGGAACATGATTTTTTAACCATTCTTGATTCCCACGAGCTTTATGAGACGATGCCGAGTCCTGTTGGAATGTCCATGGCCTACGACCAAAATGTTTGCATGTCCACGGCTCTAAAGCAGCTTTTAAAACATTTTCCCGATAATAAGTCGCATTCCCTTTGACACCAGGCTCGATAAAAACGATTGGAGAGCGTCGATCAACCATTACTTGCGATGGGAAATTGCTTCGAGTGGCCATACACAGGCTCAAATTCTCGTTTGAGCGTTCGGTTAAGTAAACACGATCGTTTTGAGTGTTTATGAACTGCTCAATTGGGAAATTTTTTTCATCAGAAAACACAATGCTAGGAAATTCGCCACGTTCGTGCAAGCGCAACAGCTCTTTTGCTCTTTCGCACCGAACTTTTTTTGATGGGGTGAAAGATCGTGTGCTTTTTGGAACTTGTAAGCCTTGACCTTGTGCTCATTTTTCAATATGCGTCGAATGCTGTCTTGCGATATTTTCAATTCTTTGGCCATTTTTCTTCCACTTCGACGTGGATTTCGTTCAAGTCGAGCCGTCACTTTCCGAACCATTTCTGGCGTTGTTGCGGTTTTTTTTTCGTCCACCTCCATAGCGTTTTGCAATGCTACCAGTATCATTGAACTAAGTGATGTGAAGAATAAAACCCGTGCACGTCGCTCAAGAACAACCGAAAATCGAAAATATTGCTACTGTTGCCGAAAGTGTTGAAGATAACCCAGTTTCGCCCATTCCTCGTCGTTCTTTGGATTTAGGCATTCCACAAACGTCATTACACAGTATTTTGCATAAACATTTGGGTCTTAAGGCTTATTAAGGCCAGTTAACACAAGAACTCAAGCCGGCCGATCATCAACAACGTCGAGTCTTTGCTGATTGGGTCGTTGAAATGCAAGAAAATAATCTGGACTTCCATCGAAAAATCATCTTGAGTAATGAGGCCCATTTACACCTCGGTGGCTTCGTCAGCAAACAAACTAGTCGGATCTGGGGCTCAGAAAATCCAAGAGTTATCGTTGAAAAGCCTCTCTATCCTCAATGTGTGGCTGTTTGATTTCGAAAAAGAAGTTGGAGCAACATTTACGGCGAATGGATTGCGCTATCGAGAGATGATTAATTGTCAAAAATCAACACAATTTTTAGGCTACATAAAACTTGCACTTTGTTTACCAAAATTAAAAGGTTACAAAACTGCATAGCTCACTCCCGAGAGGAGTGAACAAGGAAAAAAAAAACAAAAAAACAAAAACATAAGGTAGTAAAAATAGAAATGATTGCATGTATGCAAAAAATTTGTTATTTGGCGCTTCCTGTTAAATAGTTTATATATTGAGGAAATATAATAAAATACTTCGATTAGGCGTTCCTCAATTCGCACTATTTAGTAGTGCAAACTACTCATAATTAAACTTTCAGACATAACAAATTGTCATAACAGAAAAAATACAATTATTTTACAATTTCAATACAAATTAATTTAAATTGAATGAATAATTTTTTTATAGAAATTTTTTTATTATCACACTAAATGCCTACTTCGGTGCCAAGTTTCCATGGCGTCTGATCATTTTTCTCATTTATTTCCGTTTTTATTATTAATGAAATATTTACGTACACATTGGCCGCTTTCTAGTAATTAAAGCTGAAGCATTTTGTTAATTGTCATTAACGACTGTTACGCAATGGCGCAGACGTAAACAAGTCAACGGACCAACAATTAACCAACATTTTTAGCAAATCGCGATCTCGATTCGCAAGCCTTTTGTGCGCCAAATACATCCACCTATGCGTACGTGTTAGAGATGCTAATATTGGGGTAATAATTAAACCCGGAATTTCGGGACAATTTGTAGGCAGTAGCGGGATCCCTCTCAATTTTAGACATAATTCAATGTGTTTATTTTTTTATGAAACTAGAATCACTTAAAAATAGCATTAACCGAAATTTCGGGACTAGACCCAAGATATAATTTTCTTCTTAATACATCTATTTTATTTTTATAAAACTATAAGCATTTTAAAATATAATCCCGAGAACTAAATAATCCCCGATGAAATATAACAATCTCGAACTACCGGGAGTTGGACCCGAGATTTAACTTTCTTGAATTTAGTCATGAATCAGTGTGTCAAGTTTTTTATAAAACTAGAAATGATTTTGAAAACCATAATCCCGAAATTTCGGGATTATACCTGAGACAAAACTTTCCTATTATTAGTCATTATGCAATATACCATTTTTTTATAAAACTATAAGCATTTTAAAATATAATCCCGGAAATTCGGGACTAGACCCGAGACAAAATTTTCTTATTATTAGTTATTATGCAATGTACCATTTTTTTTTTAAACTAGAAACAGTTGTAATACTATGACCCGAGATCTCGGAATCAAGCCCCGAGATATCGGCATTGGACCCGAGATTTAACTTTCTCAAATTTAGTCCTAATTCAATGTGCCTATTTTTTCATAAAACTACCATTTTTTTACAAAACTATAAGCATTTTAAAATATAACCCCGGAATTTCTGGACCAGATCCGAGACAACATTTTCTTATTATTAGTTATAAAACTAGAAACACTTGTAATACTAAAATCCCTAGATGCCGGGAATAGGCCCCGAGGCACAACCTTCTTAACCCTTAGATCACGAAGTGGGGGACTTTAGGTCGCCAAGGTTAATTTTTCTTTAATAACTTCGTAAATAATTTTTTTCTCTATTTTTCCCATTAGGGGAATTTTTTTCTCTCTTTTTCCCTTTTTAGGTAGTCGAGTTTTATTTTAAATACTGTATAAAAACGTATTAGTGGCATTGTAATATAGTATTAAATTATAAGGTAAGTTTTTCGTTTCTGGGACCCAAGTTACCCCACGGCGTCCTTTATGTTATAAAATAGACTCCGTACTCTAAGGGTTAATTTTTGTCATTATTCAATATGCCAATTATTTTTTTATAATCCTCGATAAAATATAATATCGTAATCACGCGATCTCGGAAATAGACCCGAGACATGCCTATCTTAATATCAAAAATAGTTCAATGACGATGATTTTTTATGAAACTAGAAGCATTTAGAATCCAAAGCCCCCACATAGGGGAATACTTAGAAATAAGGTGGCTCTTACGTAGGCTAGAAAGGCTACATCTTCGTTATTAATAGGACCCAAGCAGCTCCTTGACATTGGACAACCAATACCAGCAAAGGAAGAGCTTAAAATCGAAGAGCTGGGGCTAACAGATATTACCTGGAACCAACCAATGTGGCTACGGTAAATTCTAATTGAGAGGGCACTTTCAAAAATGATTCATACACCTCATAAAGCTCCCTAAAGTTGGGCACAGACGGAAAACAAATCCAAATAATAGGTTGAAATTTCAACAGATTGATGCGTGTGTGGCGCAGTTGGCAAACCGATCCAAAATAAACAAGAGTTTTGTCCACTTGTAATCAATTGCGTGTGTGTGGCCAAGTTGACGATTTTTCTCATTTCTTTTGAAATTTTAGGTGTGGACATGAGCGAGTAAATGGCAGCTTTAAGCAGTGCTGCACCCAAAGTGATCGCCTTTTTTCCTCCCCTCTTTTCATGCACAAATAAATTCCATGCATTATACAAATTTTCTTCCACATTCCATGTTTACTCATCGTCGATAAGCGTGAAATTAGAATTGTCAACACATCCACACCAAAATGTGTTGAAACGATTGTTTGGATTTGTTTTCCGTTTGAGTCCCGCATAAGGGCAAACTGAGGATGCCCAGTGTCATTATCGTAGGTCACTGCAGATGGCGTAGACTTGGAATAAGGTCCACCGACTGCTGTCGTTATTGCGGCCATTCCCTGAAAATTTCAACACACCTTCTTCTCAGCGAATGCCATAGCTAGAAGAAGGCGTAGACATCGCGGTCTGGTGCCAGCCAATTGTTCCTTTCTGTTCTATTTTACCATCTAAAAGGCTTCCGAAAATGTGTTTTATATGGAAGAAAATTCTCAACAATGCAAACTAAAAAAAATTCTCAAAAATAGACTTGATTTTTGAGCGACTTCAGGGGTTATACGCAGTTATGAAGCAAATAAAAGACGGGTTGTCAAGGATTTATCCTGAAGAAACTTCAGAATATTTTAATTTGAAAATTTTTGGCGGTTATAAAAGTATCCTTCAAGAACGTATAATAACAAAATTTTTTATTTATGAAAATGTTGATTATAGAGCGCGCTGCAGGCGATTTCTGGAACCTCCTTTAAAAAAAAGACGATTTACGGTGTACATCGTAACTCAGGATTGGATTATCTGAAATCAAAAAACCAACCAAATTTTGTTAAAATAATATATTAATATAGATTATCTAGTAATTAATCGTTCGGCTAATCAAAATAGTGAATTTTCACAAAATGGCAGCTTTTAAAAGAAATGATTTCGATTTTTACGTTAAAATTTGGCCGTAAATTGATTATAAAATGGAAAATAAGTATCAGATTTACAAAAGAAACGATTAATTACTAGAAAATGTATCTTTAAAGATTGAGTTAAAACGGTTGACCGATCAAACAAGCGGTTTTCGAGATATCATGTACACCGACTTGAAAAATGCCGTTCTTAAAAAAACACGTTTAAAGTTTCAATACCTACCTTAAAACGTGCCGAGGCATCTCTACATATTTAGGTATAACTCCGAAAGTATTGCTTAGATCTACTTCAAATTTCGTGCGTATACTTTTGAATATATGTACATTACAAAAATGCAATAAAAAAAATCGATTTTTTTGAAAGTCATAACTGCGTATAACCCCTTCAAGCCTGCATTTCAATACAACAAAATTTAATGGGCTATAAAACTGCATACCCAGATTTTTTCTAAAGTTTCTAATTAGCAAATTTAAAATTTTGAGAACATTTTGCGAATTTGTTAAAATAGCTAACTTTTTTTTTGAAATGTGTTGAATTTTTTCGAAATTTATGCAAGGTTTGCAACTATGACTTATAAGGTTTTTGTTATACAATGAACGATATTTTTATAAAAATGTAGCATGAAAAATATTGCGAATATTGTAAAAATATGAGGTGACTTAAGCGTAAGCATCAGCGCAGCCAAATACATTTTTTGAAGTGAAACTTCTTAGGCGTCGATAGACGAGCGAGAATGGAGAGTAAAATTTCAAGGCCATGCAACGTTTAGGGCATTTTCGTTCCGCGAGTGAGAAAAGAGATATAACGTAGAGGAAATGGAGAGAGAGAGATATACCTATACATATATATCTTAGATGCACTATAGGCTATTTTTCCTGAGTTTTTCCTTGTGGTTGCTAATTTCTAGTGAGAAATAACACTGCCTACTTTTTGGCGCTTGTTTGTTGGTGCAAACTTGTAGCAAATCTATTTTTGATGCCTACTTTTTGAAGTTATATTTTCTTGGTGCCTACTGTTTGGGCGTTTTTTGCTCCCCATTTTTTTTTTGGTTTTTTTTTGGTGCCTACTGTTTGGGCGTTTTTTGCTCCCCATTTTTTTTGGTTTCTTTTTTGGTGCCTACTTTTTGGCACTTATTTCCGTTTCCTGGCTAGTGCTTGTGCATACTATAAAGTGCTATCCATTCCAGCGTCGGATTTATTGGTATTGCCTTGCGGTAATTTGTGCCGTTGCTGCGGTCCTGGAATCGCTGCGGTTGTGCGGTGATGAACGCTTGGAGTAGTGCGCGTTGCTGCCACGGTTTGTGTCCGGCGTTTACCTACACCGGTCGACCCTTCTCTGTTTTTTGTAAATTTTGTCTATTTGTATTCTCTGCAAATTTTGTCAATTTATTTAGATATATACATATTCTTTCTCTCTCTCTCTCTCTCTCTCCCTCTCTCTCATTCTATCTCGGGTTTCTCCCTCTTTCTTTGTCTGCCTTGAAAGTTTCACTTCTGTTATGTGTACTACACTACACGCACTTATGTGTTTTTTTTTTTTTTTGTTTTTTTTGATTCCGGCACAGCATAAACTGACTGCAATTTTCAGTAATTGCTATAAATAAAATCGCGATTCCGCATGAATGACACATCGGGATTGACATCCCTAGTATACACGTACATACAAACATATCTACTATAGCCGAAAAACGTCTCAAAACAGAATCAGCAGACGCAAACAACAAAAGATCATTAAATTACTCAATTGGCGAGCCGAGACTGGTGATAAACCTATACTTTAAGCACACATACACACACATACATAATCAACCAACAATCAGGCGCGCTAACAAACCAATTTGAAGTGTAAATCTCAAAGCGCATCTAAACTACGAAAATTTGTAATTAATTACATTAATTACGCTGCTTTTTCATTTACCCTTACTTATGCTTTGCTCTTTCGTTTCGCCGTTATTTATTACATTATTTATCTGCTGTAGATAACAAAGAATGCTGGGTGTTATTCAACAACAACTAAACGCCGTGAACGATGACTGCGGCTTTCGTTGTTGTTGTGCTTTTTATTTTTACTTCAGTGCCTATGGTACATTGCCATTGTTGTTGTTGCAGAGTGGCAATAATGCCGTTTCTGCCGTTGGGCTTAGTGACGTCTCGCGATAAGTGAATGACAATTGCGGCACTGCAAATCGTTGACGGCATTGTCTAACGGCTATCACGTTCCCCTTGGCGTCGCAACCGTTGGCAATGCCGCGCCGCTGCTGTAGGCATTAATGCGGCTGCCACTGTCACTGCCACCAGTGCGATTGGCGTTTTGAAATCAAAAGCAATTTCTCACTGTTTGCTTGGCGTGATTATTTGCCACTGTCAGCTGAGTTGTTAAGCTTTTTTCTTTTTTTTTTTCTGTTGGTACTTGAGTAATTATTATTTTTTAATTAAATACGTTAAAAACATTTAAGCGTTTAATTACTGAGTTGGCTAATGGACTCAAATTGAAGACAAAATGTGAGAGGAAATATATTTATTATACGGATACATAGGTACTAAGTGGCGCAAAAGTAATCATCCACTTTTTTTTTCTAATAATATGTCCGGGTATTTCTTTTATAAAAGAAAACTTATAGCTAGAATTAAAAGCAAAAAACACAAGCACCATAAATATTTCGATAAGTTTCCTAGATATTAAAAATCTTTTTGAAAATATTTTCAGGTATTGATTTTGCCAAGATAAATCAGAATTTTACATAACATGAAAAAAATTAAAAAAATTACTGACACAAATATTTAGTAAAATACGTGTCCTCTGATTTTCCACAACTTTCCAAAAAGTATTATGAGACCCCAGGGACTAGTTTTTTTTTTTCGCGCACTTGAGTTTTCCGAACACGTATACAAAATAGCTCAGCGTCTCGTTCTACGTCATCCAACCTTCGGAGTTTTGGTCTTCATTTGCCTCTTAGATTAGATTTATTATGAAATTTGCACTTCGACCTCCTGATTTTTTATGCCCTCTACTCATCACAGTACCTCATCCAAATCCAGTTCCCTTATTAAACTCAGGATAGAGCTGGATTGGTTTGAGCGTGTGCGCCTTTCTTCTGATTGCAGTTGGCCAAGATGTATGAACCTTCTTTTTGGAGAAGGTTTTGCATTCCAGGTGAAGTTGCATTGGAGTCTCCTGAGGTTGGTCGCAGAAACGACAACACTTCGTAGACCAAATCTCGATCATGTGCAGATGACTTCGCACTCTGCAGTGGCCTCTGAGAACGCCCGTGAGCATTCTCAGTTTGTGCTTGAGGAGAGTTATGCGTTTTTTAAACCTCTTTTGGTTGTACCCTCCCTGTTTACGGATGGCTCGAAGTTGGACGGAAGTGTTGGTGGGGAAGTGTTCTGCGAGGAGCTCCCCATCACATTTAGGCTTCCGGACCACTGTAGTGTTTTCCAAGCAGAAGTAGCCGCAATTAAGGAAGCTGTGGACTTACTGCTCGCTTCTGTAATTACTGTAAAGAGGTAAATATCTACTCGGCTAGGGCTTAAACATCTGGGCTCTCACTTTTTCGCTAAACCAGCGAATTTTGCGGGTTTAAATATCACACATCTGGTAAAATTCATCAGTAGCTTGAAGCAGTTAATACAAACGTAAATCGCCACACATTGGTCGACATCCTCCAATCCTCCCAGTAAGAATTTCGTCTGGCGCAGCCCCATAGTTTGGTGCCAGCTAACCTCCCTTAGCATAGCTCTTCACTCCTGAGCTTTTCCTTGATGGTATGTTCTCCCATAGCAAGGAAGGGCTCGGTCCTATTAAAGGCGAGGCCGCAGTATCTCGCGTCAGTGCGTCCGCTATTTCTTTCCCAGTTTTACCGCTGTGTCCTGGGACCCACATTAGCCGGATGCAATTGTGCATTTATAGTCTTAAGTGATGATCTCATTCTTTTTGCCGCTCTATCAATTTTTATGAAGGTTTCTTTAAGATCATCGACCAAATCATCTGCACATTCCTGGATTTGTAGCGATTGGCAGAATATAATTCCGCCTATGGTTACGCCAGCTTCCCTCATTACTTTTTCAAGGACGGGTTTAAACAGCTAGTTCCCAACACATTCAAATATTTAAAATTTGTGACTTTTTTTTCTTTTTTTGAACTATTTCAATATGCCCCCGGCAGTCAATGGCAAGCCTCCGAGTGTTTCTGCCATCAAAAAAAAAATAAAAATATCTGCTATTCGGAGTCGGCTTAAAACTGTAGATCCCTTTATTTCTGGAAAACATAAAGAGGCATACCAAAAATAGGAGGAGGACGGCCAAACTCTCAATTTCAATTATGATTTATTCTCATATACACACCTTGCAAAATTAAGAATACACCATTTTTTTATAAAACCGTAACGATAAGAACAAAGTTTGTAAAAAAAATTTAAAATTTCATAAAAATTTTTAAATATCCCTAAAAATTTTAAAATTCTTAACCAGAATTTTTAGAATTTTTCTGCATAGGTAATTTTATATATTCATAATTCTTCTTGCTTTAACTCCTATTGGAGCATAGGGCATCAATTTATAGCCCATTGAATTTTAGTATAACAAATTGCAAGTTGCAAGTGACTCTAAAATGTTGCGCAGTTTCAGGGACAACTTCCTTTAGTTTGAGTTTCCCTAACTAGACTGCTTCAGTTAAAGTCAAATATCTCGGTAAGTTTTTCTCGGAATCATAAATTCACTTTGGCTGTATAGACTCCGTTTTTCTGCTCAGCTCTTTGTTAGTTATCGTAAAATAAAAATCGTGCATAGCTCAAAAATCAATGCTAAAGAATGCAGAGAAGTAATTTTTAAAGTTAAGTTGACTAATAATTTTAAGAAATTCTTTGAAATATTTTTCCTTTCCCGGTACTCTACCCATTGATCGGTTTAAAATCAGAACCACTAATGAGCGGCATTGCCTTTACTATTTCCCTGCTAAAGTAAGCAAAATATTCATTTCATATTAATTCGACAAATTTGCTATTAACGGCTGTGGTGAATCGCAAATTTACGTTGTCCCTTCTCGTTTCGGTATCTGCGCAATTAAAAGAATTCCCAGAAAGGCATTAATATAATTAAGGCACAAAAAGGGTTTCTGAAATTGCACCACACTGATTGCAAAATGTGGAAGGTATGACATCAAAAGGAATTAAATGATGACTCAGATATTTCCAAGATCATAACAAATGAGTATTTTATAGCTGCTCTGCCGAACCGAGCTATTGAGCAGAACAGCTTCGAATTGCAATGAAATTGAAATTTACTATTATCTGTCGTAAAGTTTGTGGTTCAATATGGCTTTATCGATGCAAATGTATGTGAATAGCTGACAATGGCTTGAATACAGAGAGTAAACTAATTAATATAAGCATTTGTGTGTAACTACATACATATGTATGCACATTAAGGTGGTTCAATCAACGAGTTATAAAGCGCTTTTGCAAGACCAAAATCATTTTAATCACGTCATTTTAAAACATAAAAGTTTATTTCCTCAATTACCGGTTATAGAGCATTTTTGACAGGCACGAAAGACTGAAAAATAATGGCTGGGAAAAATACGAGTTATCCAAGGTACCAAAATGCTTTGCCATTTACCGCGATTTACAAAATATTGAGCTTGCGGGCTACGTCCATTCCCTTTTAATATTTTAATAGTAAAAGTGCCCAAATCAAACTAAAATTTGCGATAAAAATCCAAAATAATTAAATTCAACAACATTCCCAAAAATTTATTTTAAAATTTTTTTGTTTACAAATTATAAAAAATTTTAGAATTAAATTTGTCAATATTCCAAACGTTTGTTTTTAAATTTTTTTTGTAATCATAAATTTGTTTTGCAACTAATAACGTACTAAAAATTATTTCCATTTTAAATCCTTCTAATTCCCAACAGAAGGTGTATATTTTCTACTTTCTATTGGTCAATAACCCGCCCTAATGTACATCTGCAACCAAAAAAAATGTCCCTATTTTCGTAGAATTTCATGTATACTCCAGATCTGAGAGGATTAAAATCGAGAAAAATCCTTCCATTCAAGTTTACCCGCCCTAATGTACATCTGCAACTACGAAAATGTACATATTTTCGTAGAATTTCACATCGAATCCGGAACTGCTAGGGCGAAAGGCGAGAAAAATCGTTTCTATTCAATTTGACCCGCCCTAATGAACATCTGCAACCAGAAAAATGTACCTATTTTCGTAGAATTTCACATAAATCCGGACCTACTAGAATGAAAGTCGAGAAAAATCATTTCCATACATGCCCTAATGCGCATCTGCAACCACAAAAATGCACCTATTTTCGTAGATTTTCACGTAGAATCCGTAACTGACGAAGGTCAGAAAAATCGTGCCCATACTAATTGACCCGCCCTAATGTGCAACTGCAACCGCAAAAATTTAGCTTTTTTCTTAGAATTTTTTGTAGAACTCGGATCTGCTAGGATGAAAGTCGAAAAAAAACCTTCCCATACAAATTGACCCTCCCTAATATGCATCTGGAATCGCAAAAATTACCTATTTTCTTAGAAATTCACGTATAATTCGAATCTGCTAAGATCAAAGTCGAGAAAAATCATTCCATACAAATTGACCCGCCCTAATGTGCATGTGCAACCACAAGCATACTCATATATGTTATACTTCAACTGGCGAAATTGGTCTTTTAACAGCCAGAGACGAAAATTTAAAGTCTGAATTATTTTTTTGCTGAGCTTAAATTTTATCAGCATCATCTTGTGACTGAAGAGCACTTATTCCTGAAACTCCATTTTGCGATTTCGAATATTTTGTAATAAAGTGCAGAATTTCTGAAATCATTTAATATGTCTGCAGTATATGACGTGCAGATAGTTACGACTCCACTAATAGAACTTCAAGCGTCAAGCATTGATTGAATAATTTAAATATTCATTTCAAGTCATTTTTTTTTTGGTTCGCAGCCAAAGGTTTCCACGTAAATCTTTTGTAAAAGGAGATTTTATATACTTTTTATTTTATTGTATTTGTTTGTTTGAACAGTCTACGGTATATAGTATTAACGGAAACTTGATTTAGTTATAATGTTTAAGGTAGGTAGGCCCATTCTAACGGGTGGTTAAGTTTCAAGGGCCGGTGTTGATTTTGAATAAAATACAATTTTTTTAAGAAATTTTTGTCATTTCTCTTTATAATAATAATACTGGTACGGCTCAATTACGTATAGAGCAAAATATTGGCCAAATGGTCACCGCGGCCTCGGCAGCACACCTCCATCCGATGGTCCAAATTTTCGATGACGCTGAAGCATAATTGAGGTTCTATGCCGTAAATGTGCTGAATTATCTCATCCTTTAGCTATTGAATTGTTGTCCTTGAAATTTAACCAGCCTTGAAATTTCACCACCCTTTATCCTCTCCAGTAGATATGTAGTAACTCACATTTTTTCGCCCCAGAGCCCTCAGGGCTACAGACACTGGTCCTGAATTGATGCCTTAGGCAAAAAAATTCAATAAATTTTAATCGAAGTTCCAAACTTTTTAATAGGAATTTTTAGAAAAATTTGAGGCACACAGTTTTATAGCCAATTGAACTAGCTCAAAAATCGCTTTGAGTTTTGGCATTTTTAGTGGTGCTCTTGTGCTTTTTCTAGGTACAACGAATGCGAAAAATGTTACTAAGTTTTTCTAAATTGTTCAACTAAATTTTGTACTAAATTTTTCTACATAAAAAAAAATTATTGGCAAGTCCCTATGCTCTTACATTGTCTATGGCATACAGCTCAGAAAGGCCTCCTTGAGAGCTATGCTAATAAGAAATAAGCAGATAAACTAATAACAAAAGGCGAACTCATAAATTACAAAAGTAAATGAATATGGAATAAAGCAGTAGGGAACTATTATGAAGCTTTCTTACTTAAGAATATGAAATAAGGGTTGTTCCTTTGATTAACTACTATATACCATGCGACTTTGTCTCCTTTAGACTCTTAGACTGTTGTAGCGCCTTCTAAGCTGAGATCTATGTTATAGTCAAAGCAGCAAAAACGACAAGACTGATGGACTTACCTCCATAAAGCCTTCCCATTTTTGTTGATAGCTAATCAGCGATCAAGGCACTGGACTCAACGTGAAGCAATTCAAAATGTGCTAAAGAATGCAGGAGGTCACTCCTCCTTATCCTAAAACACAGCACCACACTTGGTTGAGTTCCCGGCTACTCGGAAGTAAAGAGAAATGAAAGAGCGGATGAGTGTGCAAGGAAAGGCTCTGAACTAGACCTTCAGCGAATCGTAGAGGACATAAGCATTTCTCTAAACAAGTTGTACACTGCGATTGACCTGAGCGTAATCGCAGACACCAATAGAAGGCGGTCTCTGACTACTAATTGTGGGGTCTCCAAAGCGGACTGGCCAAAACTGGGTCTTAAAAGGACAAAATGTCTGCTTGGATTCAAAAGTTCAACTACCAGCGTCGTCTTAGGTGTTATAACAGGTTACTGCGCTATTGGCACTCTAGCCAGTAGAATGGGTGTACTTAAAAATGACTTTTGCAGGAGTTGTGGAGGTGAAGAGTCGGTGCAACATCTCCTCTGTTTATGTCCTCCACTTCAAAGAAGTCATGCGAAATATCTTGACGAATATTTCTTTGAAGATCTGCGAGATTTGCAAAATGTCTCACTGGAGGTACTATCTTCTGCTCAAAAAGAGCAAAGTGGTTTAAGCAACTTAGTTAGGGAATGGAAATCAGATGCGTGAATCACAATGGGTCTTAGGGCCACCAAGTGTGTTGCCTTACACAACCAACCTGGCTAAGCTAACCTAACACTTTGGCCAGTTTTGACGAGTTTTCTGTAACCTATAGTTTAATCAAATGCAAAACTTTAACTATCTCCATATACCTTATAAATAGACTTACACCACTTTGAAAGAAAACGGCTCATTTAATGGCAGTTTGAGAGTTATAGTGAAATGCAAAATACAGTAGTAAAATTGTGTTCTTGGTGGGGCTGACGAGCTGTCTAGAGCAGATATTTACGATACACCTTCGTGGCTAGAAATAAATAACAAATTAAGGCAAATATACAGGCAGACTAGTGGCTGGCGTTTAAGCAGCTATAAGCGGCCACTAACTACTAAATAGTTTCGCTTTAACTTGCAGTAGATTTTTATCGCAAATGTTGCAGGCTTTCTATGCAGGTAGTGGTTGCATACATAGATACATACATATATGCATATATACATACATACAAACATACATGCATACATAAATACATACATACATACATACCTTCATAGGCACTTACATACATACATACATATGGTACATACATACATTCATGTTAACTGCATAAAATCACACATCTTTTTTCTTTTTTTCTTTCCTGCTTTGCATTTACATATAGCACATTTACAACTACATACATACACGCATACTATTGCATTTTATTTCTGCAAGAACCCAACGCAATTATATAACAAATTTTCGCACAACACACGACTTTTATTTAAAATTCCTGCAACGCATGGCTTGGCTACATACACAAACAGGCACACATACCTACTTAATATACCGGCGCGCGTGTGTGCGTGTGAATGTTTATTGTACATACCAACTTCTAACGAAAGTTATTTATGCATGTCGTGTTGCAGTCACAATAAAATGCAAAGAAAATACAATAACAACAAACACAATGAAGCACTTATTGTTGTAAGAACAGCGAAAGGTTGTGTTGTTTTTCATATTATACGAGTAGTCGGGGCCATTGCCAGCACCCACCAAGTGCTGCTTCGCTTCCCGCCTCTGGTCTCTGGTTGGCATGCGTCACCCATTGCCTGTTTCTTAATAATTTATTCTTGCACTCTTGGCTTGGAGTAGTGCGAGTATGGCAACATTGTGGGTGTAGCGACACGAGTGCACCAGCTAGGCAATGTTGCCGTGTTTGTTGCATTAGAAAACAGTCAGACAGTCAACCAGCTAGCCAGCGCTTGCAAGCGACTTACTTTGCAAACCAGCAAACGGCTGAAAGTAATGGTTCGAACAGCAAACAGCAGAACAAGCGAACAGCTGCTAGTGCCTTTGCCAATGGAAGTGAGTTTGCGAAAGGGTCAACGACATTGCGACTATGCGGCGCGTAATATTTGCTAAAAAAGCAGTGACACCAGCGCTAGCACTCACAAGCAGTTGTGCACCACCTTCTCTAAAAAAAATAAAAAAAAAAAAAAAGAATGCACAAAAATAGTAAACGCATGTAGATGGAAGATGGAAGTTCGGCTTAGTGAACATACAACAAATGCACTTTTCCTTATTATTATACAGGGCTTAAGACTTATTTCTTCATACTTCGTGTACACTAGCACACATACATGCACTCATACATACATACATGTATAGAAGCTGCTCTTATAAAGTAGCTTAAATGTATGTATGCACGTTAATTACTTTAAATACAAAAAACGAAATATTTTTCTCCCAAGTTGCAGTTGAAACTTATGCCATTTTGTCGTTCTTCGCATTTTTTTTTAATTTTAAAAAAGTTTGAATGTCTGAGAACTTAGGCAAACTCATTGTTTTGAAATTTGATATGTAGAAAATATGTTAAAACTTCCACTTGAACAAAAAAGGAAAAAAATTGTGTTTTCAGAAAACGTAACTTTCCTTCGGCCTCGACTGCAAAAATATGTCTGCTAACTCGACTAAACAAAAGACTTAAGCCACGAACTTTCTGGTAAGTGCGTAAATTTTTTTTCCTTGTTCACTCCGCTCGGGCGCATAGGGCCTCGACAAGACTCAGTCTGGCGTTGGTTTCGTAAATCAATGTTGCTTTCTGGCAGGGTAGGTGATTAGCCTGCCGCTACCAATCCTAAATAGTGGGAATGCCCACCTGTCGTTGCTTGGGAGCAACGCCTACTAACTGTTTAGAGCGCCATCTGTGTTTCACACTTTTCTGGCAGAAGGATCGTTTAGATGGTTGAGGACTTCGCTACATTTGGTTTGTCTGCGCTATTACCGCAGTTGCCCGCTTCCTCTTGCTGGCGGCTCTTGATGCCATGTGTAACTGTGTCTTTTTCTTGCTTTTTTGTTTTACTTATTTTAGCAAGTAATGCGCTTACTTTTGTGTGGGAGCAAGGATGGGAAAGATAAGGTCTTGTTCAAGTTAATAAAATCCCGTAATTTCGGGATTTAGGTATTCATTATTTTGAAGCAACTTAGTTCGAAAAATTTGCATCAATATTGTTTGAAAAGCCTCCTACGATGTGAAAAATAATAAATAAATGTGTTTTAAATATGCAAACTTTTGGTAATACTTTAGCGTGTACGTACTAGGTTGTTCAATAAGTTTTGTGGTTCGATAAGAAACAAATAATTATATGGTTTGAAATACACTTCATTACTCAGTATAGTCTCCCTTATCAGGAATTCGCTTGTTCCAACGAGATTCCAATTTATGAATTCCATGCTTGAAGTGAGAATCTAAAAGGGCTGCAAAATACAGGGTGACAAAAAATAAGTATATACAATATTTGTTAATGAAAAAAATTGATCATTGTTAGTGGCTCAAAACATATTGTGAAATTTTAATAGACAATGTTTGAGTAAATTATATTCAGCCAGTTTCGAAGTGGCCATCTTTAGCTCGAATACTCGTACACAAGCTCAAACGTTTCAAAAAATGCTGGGCAATAGGCCGTAGTTGGTCTAGCGTTATGCGATCCCATCCTCGACATAACGCTGCTTCAGGGACTCCAAAGTTTGGTGGCGTTTTGCACAGGCCCTTCCTTCCAAAATCGACCATACGCTGTAGTCTAGCGAATTCAGATCCAGTGAGTAGGGTGGCCATTTTTGGGAAGTAATGAAAGAGGGGAAATTGGCCTTGCACCACTCTTGGGTTGTTTTTGCTCTGTGGGCTGGTGCCGAGTCCTGTTGAAAGGTCCACTCATCGTCACTAAAGTGCTGCTGGGACCAGGGAAGAACAACTGCTTCTAATATGTCTTGACGGTAAACTTCTTTATTGATTTTGACTCCTTGGTCTATAAAAATCAGAGGAGTCTTGCCACTGGCGCAAATTCCACCCCATACCATGACAGATCGCAGATTTTGACGATGTTCAACAATGAACGAAGGTCCAGGGGCTTCTGTAGACCAATTTCTGTCGTTTTGATGATTGTGAACTTGTTCAATGGTAAACAGCTTCTCATCCGTAAACATGATTTTTTCCCAGCCCTTACCTGTGACCCGACGTTGAAGCGAGCGACATCTTTCGAATCTTACTTTCTTGTTTTCATCCGTGAGCAGCTGACATTTTTGTAGTTCATAAAGCTTAAGTCCAAGTTCTTTTTTTGCTATAAGGCGAACTGATTCACGATTGATGCCTGTCTCACGAGCGAGTAAGTTTCCTCATCGAGATCATAGAATTTCGTTAAACCCTTTTTTTGATGATTTTTCGGTTGTTGGAAGTCTTAACAGTTCGTTTTCTTCCTCTTCCAGGGCAGCCAGCTTCATTACCAAGCTCTTCAAATCGAGAAACTAATGAACGTGCAATTCCAAGCTTCCGTGCCATCTCGCAATTGCGTGCTCCTAGCTGATGCAGGGCTATAATAGCTGAGCGACTACTTGACATCGCTATACCTATAAAGTATTGAAAAAGAGCTGGAACAGACACGAATACTTTTTTTTGTACTTCAGAACACAGTATACAGTTAGTTTTTGTCACCCTGTATGCTTCTATTGCTGTTATGCCCTCATCATTTGATGAAAACCGGTTTCCACGCATGCATTTTATTAGGTCTTGAAACAGCAGGAAGTCACTACGGCCAAATCTGGTGAATACGAAGGATGTTCCAACAATTGGAAATTTAATTCAACGATTTTAGCCATTGCCAAAATACTTTTGTCCTTCGTTGCATTGTCCTAATGAAAACAAAGAAATGTCTTATTTTGCAAACTGTGAAGAAAGACACAAATTTTTTCCCTCAGCTGCTCTAAAAGGTTACAATAATATTCAGAATTTATTGTTTTACCAGTTTGCAAGTAATCCATAAAAAGAAAAATTCCTTTCGCCTCTCAAAATCCTAATGCTAACTCCTTCCCGGCCGATTTCTGGACTAGAGCTCGTTTCGTAGCCGAAGAAGCAGAGTCACACCACTCTTTAGTCTCTTGTTTTGATTTAGGCTCGTGATGATAGACCCAAGTCTCAGCCATAGTCATGAATCGACGCACTAAATACACTTTGGAAAACGCCCTAAATGTTGCTGAGGAAGTCGCATTGCAATGAGTTTTTGTTCCATTGTTAGCGAATGTGGCCGCCATTGTGCGCAAAGCTTTCCGAAACCCAATAATTCAGGACGTAGTCTGGTAGAATATTAATTTTTTATAGATACTTTTTAGGAACTTTTTTTTAAGACGCTTACTTTGGTGCCACCCTAGTATAAAAAATATGTAAAAAAAAATTTTTTTTTGTATACTAATATATTTGATGTCAATAATAACATACTATAAAATCAAAACGATCGCATTTTATTTTCTTAAAAAAAAAAATTCCTACAAAATATCAATAAAAAATGAGTATTTGACCAGACGTCCTTCACTCAAAATATTACTTACACTACCCAATGAGGTGCCGAGGGCTTCTACTCTTCTCTCAATCTCTTTTCAATCACTCGACGGTCTTCCAATGCGATATTCTGTGCTTTTTTCCGATTTCTGGCGTTGTTGCCTTTTGACCTGAATCGCCTTCAAGTCTTGCACGGTCACGTTTAGATTCAGCAACCCATCTTTCTACTGTACCAATTGAGGGCGAAAAGGCCTAAACACTTTCAACATTGATTCATAAATCTCCTTTTCTTTAAAACCTTCCAAAAACAAAAATTCAATCACTGCGCTATACTTGATTTTTTCTATTGTAGGAAATTCAGTGACACTTCAACCTAACATGCCGGGTGTGGCTAATAATCTCAGCAGATAATTGCATTTAGCTTCCTGAAATCAAACCCTTTTAAAATTGAAAACGAGATTTTTGCCAATTGCAACCTTGAAACCTGTATGCGACTTTATTCCATTCATTCATGACTAACAGCATTGGCATTCAAATATTGTCAATATGTCGAAAACGTCAGGGTGACTTTCCTCATTTACTTCACATTGCAATTACCATATTTCCGTCAGAAAGGTATACTGGCATATGGAGTACAGGGACCTACCTTATTGTGCAAATATAGGCAAAAGCGTGTGGATGTGATTAAATATAACTGCATATAAAAACTAAAATCATAATGACGTCAATATAAATAATGGCAGAGCACGAACCCACTCAAAGCCGTCTAACTAGTTGGGTCGGGTGAACACTTAATTAGATCGGACATCTATTCACACACCTTTATATTTGTTTGATTGCATGTATGTGATATGCCATTGTGTATGTATGTGACCAAGTACCTCACACACAGCACCAGTATTTACATGCAAATATGCAGATTTGTGGAATACAGAGGCTGCCTCAGCTACAGCTTCACCAATAAGTAGAAAAAATGCACTGACACCAAACAGCAAATCTTAATTATCTACACACAAAAGTAGTAGCAAAACAACAATAAGAAAAACAAGAATAGCAAAGTCACAAAACTAACCACCAGTTTGCAATAAAAATAAATAAATTCTTTATTTGTAAGTGTATCAAGTTTACAGTTGTGTTGCCAACTTGGCAAGCGCTAATATGCACTAATATAAAGGTGGCTGGTTAGCTCAGTAGCTACAACAAAAGCAACAAAAAATGCTTCGAATAACAACAATTAACCGCAGCACGGCAAGAGGCCAGTAATTATCTTACAACGAATCCGCCGGCCAAGTCTAAGGCGCAGTCGGCCACTTAACTGGAGTGTTGTTGTTATTGTTTTTACTATTGTTGTTGCTGTTGTTGTTGTTGGTTACTGTTAACAGCAAGCTGTTAGGTGATCAGCTCTGTTGTGCGGTGGTCAGCGCAACTAACTGTGTTTGCAGCCAAAAGGAAAATTAAGTAAATAAAACCAAAATTACTATTAAAAAAAGTGAGTATCGTCATACGAACACATACACCTGTGTTCACAATAATAGCAGCGTGACATATTGCAAATTTTTATTACATATAAATCAAAGTTTTAAAATTTTAATAAAATTAAAAAATTTTTTTTTTTATTTATAAAAATTAAAAAGGTGCTTGGTTGGTTTTTGTGGTGATTCTTCCAGAATCCAAGTAGCGCTTCCGCACCATTTTGTTGCCACATCCTCGTTACCAACTTGCTTACCAGTTACTTACGGCATGACTACATCCAGTCTATGCGATTTAAGAACCTTATTAGGTTGTTGACATCTAAGCCAGGCAGTTGTTCGAGACTCTCGAACAGCGGCCTGACCAAGGTTAACATTCTGTCCTTCCATAGGGCAGGGCATTCACAGAGGAAGTGGAAGATTGTTTCCTTTTTCTCCGGTTACTTAAAACTGTGACAGTATAAGTAGTGAGGAATGCCCATTTTGGCTGCTTGTTCTCCGACAGACCAAAGGCCAGTTATGACTGCCGTTAGTCTCCAGGCATCCCGTTGTTTCACGTTAAGCAATATTCACGATTGTTTGAGGTTCTAGGTTGGCCATAACGTTCTGCTGATTTTGCATTTCGTCTGGCCTCTCCATCAACAATCCGCGATTCGAAGGTATTTTAGGAAAATTGTACTCTTGACTGAACCTTCAAAGGTGCAGTAGTATAAAACTGAAATAAATAATTGGCGTGCGCACTTCTGTTAGATGTTTGGTCAAACTCCTCCTCTTATTTGTGGTGTGCTCTTGGTGTTGTTCCACAAATGCAGGAATCTACAGTTTTCATCTGACTCCGATTATTTTTTATGAGTAACTTTTCATTAGTTTGCCATTGCCTGCCGCAGAGTGGCCGCTATTAGAAAAAAAACTTTTTCTAATATATCATTCTGCTTTTTCGTATACGGAGATTCGAACCTATGCACTTCCGAATAGTAGTTACGCACCAACCCATTCGCCTACGGTGGCTGCGTAGTAGGTCTGCAGTCTTAGAGGCCATTGGCACATAAAAGGGCACGTGAAGTGACTCACTGGCGGATTTGTATGTACATTTTCTCCATATAAGAACACACCGTCAACGAAAAAATAACAAAAATCAACGGGATGCTTTAGCCACTTCAAATGTGCATTTTTTATATATAAATTGAATTGGCAAAAAAATTGCATACCCATAACACAGACCGACAAAATTTAACCAACATTCAGACCCAGAAACCAGACTATATATTTCCGAAGGTTTATGATGCGCTGAATCCAAATCTGGTCTCAGAATTGCTCTATTAGTTTGAGTTTTCGAGATATCCTAACCTAAAAGTGCAAAAAACCCCATTTTTGCCCATATTTGAGGTTATGTAGCCTTGCAGATGTTTTCTTTCACCAAAATTAAAGGATGACATCTTTAAATACAATCCTTCTTTTTTCAAATGGCGTTTTGTTTGCTCAAATATCATTTTTTTTCGCAGAGATATCGCATTTTGAAATTTTCATGTTTCGAAATTTTCCTACACCTGAAAATCGATTAAGATAACATAGACATGATATATTCGATTACTAATTTTCTTGAATTGAGTCTTATTTTTCTTAAAATTTTGTCTCACACCATAAGTGTGCTGACTCACCACATCCCTACACTATCTAACCTTTGGGTTAGCCCTAACCCCTAGAAACCACCCCTATCATACCGCGAGCAGGCTAACCCACATAACCGCAAGCAGGCTTTCCCACAAACTCCAAATTTACATACTATTAATCCATATATTTCAGGCCCTCAAACCCAAGAAAATTAGTAAGCGACTATATCATGTCTATGTTATCTTAATCGATTTTCAGGTGTAGGAAAATTTCGAAACATGAAAATTTCAAAATGCGATATCTCTGCGAAAAAAAATGATATTTGAGCAAACAAAACGCCATTTGAAAAAAGAAGGATTGTATTTAAAGATGCCATCCTTTAATTTTGGTGAAAGAAAACATCTGCAAGGCTACATAACCTCAAATATGGGCAAAAATGGGGTTTTTTGCACTTTTAGGTTAGGATATCTCGAAAACTCAAACTAATAAATTAATTTTAGTTATCAATCCGAATTTTGCATGGACAGAGAAGCAGATATTAGTTTAAATTATTTCGGATACTTTTCCTTGTAGACTAGTGTAATCTAACAGAAAAATTCTGTCGAATTCCGTAGCAATTGGGCCACGGACTGCGGTTTAAGTGTAAACCTGAGAAAAACTGAACTGATGCTATTCACTAAGAAAACCAAGGTACCAACCTTTAATCTCCCAAAACTAAACGGCGTCAGCCTCACGCTAACCAAACAGGCAAAATGCCTAGGGGTTATCCTGGACCACAAACTCAGCTGGAAGTCCAACGTAGAGTACAGGGTAAAGAAAGCAAATATAGCACTTTATACGTGGAAGAGAATGTTGGGTAAAAAATGGGGTGTCCAACCAAAACTATCCAATTCGTCCTACACAGCCATTGTAAGGCCAATACTAACATATGCAGCACTAGTTTGGTGGCCTGCAACAGAAAAGAAATACAACAAAACTAAGCTTAACAAGATACAAAGAACAGCGGGTTTCTTAACCACAGGAGCGGTTAGCACCAGTCCCACTGAAACGCTCAATGTACTAACTCATCTGCTACCATGAGATCTACACATTAAAACAATCGCTACTTGCAGCGCGGTGAGACTCAGAGACATAGGAAGCTGGACAACAATGTCGTACGGTCACAGTAAGATCCTCCTACAGGCACCCTCGCTGCTCAAAAACAGATCGCACTACACAGTGCCCGACCTTAACTTCTAGAAAGACTTTACGGTACGTTTTCCACCGAGAGCCTAATGGAGCATATGGAAGGTGATTGAAAGATACGATATCGAATTCTATACCGATGGTTCTAAGATGAACTGTGGTGTGGGAGCTGGCTTCCATTCGGAGCCGCTCAACCTATCTCAGTCAATTCGTCTTCCTGACTATACCTGCGTGTTCCAGGCAGAACTGTTAGCGATCAGTGAAGCATGCAGGTCACTAAAGCTCTACAAAGAAGTTGGTGCAAGAGTAGCTATCTTCTCGGACAGTCAAGCCGCTATAAAGGCCTTAGACTCCAACTACATTTCATCCAAACTAGTCTTACAGTGTAGAGAGGAGCTGAAATTGCTTAACCATTGGCTTAAAATCACTCTGATATGGGTTCCCGGTCACAGGCACATACAGGCACATACGGGGTAATGAGATAGAAAATATAAGAAAACCAAAAAATAAAATGTAGATAAATAGCTAAAATTGCGCAATTTTGTTGTAATATGAAAAATATTTTTGTAAAAAAATAAAAACTAAAACTAAATTAAATTAAAATTGAAAAAAAAAATGAAATTGCCATGAATTTGGAATACGTCGCGCTGCTATTATTGTGAACACCGGTGTCAACACATACGCGCTCATATACCAACAAAATATGTATCGGTGCATGTCTGTGCATTAGTTGACTAGTCGCTTGCAACGCTCCACCCAGTAAATGGGCAAGATATTTTCATTTCCAGCATTGACAATAACAACAAAATCGTATTTGCAACAAAAGTAGCAACCAAATGTATCAATTACGTTTCTAATTCTTGCAACAAGCTTTAAAACAAATGTTTATAATGTTTTGCTGGCGCTCACCTATTAATGCAAGTTTGTTTTTGTTTTCTCAATTATTTCTTTGCAGGTATGTAATTTGACAACTGGCACTTGCCCTAGAGGAACATTGACATTGAAGGTTACTGGTATCAAATTTGGTAATTAAATCGTTTACAAAGTTAAACAAACATTTTTTGTTGTCAACAAAAACTAAAAACAAAAAAATAAAAACTAAATTGTTGACATTTTTTACATGTGTACTTACATAAGCTTGAATACCAACTTATTTTGGTAGAGCTTTGATATCATCTTGGCCAACAATGCAATTAAAAATATTTCATAAGAATGCAAGTCTAGGGTAACTAATGCTAACTGACCTTCTACCAGCTATTCTTCTTGATTGGTGCAGTAAATGCTCAGGTAATTTTTGCTAATAGGACTATGAATAAGTTCGTGCGGTTTTACAACAGATGGCGTAACTTGATTATTATTCCATCGATCCACATTTCCAAACATTCATTGGAGAGCTACTGTCGTAAGGCACAAACGTCAGTATAAGTTTTTTATTTGAAGCGTAAACAACAATATTTTTACCACACTTGAAAATGTCGAATTTCGTGCCAAATAATGTGTTTTTGCGGGGAATTCTTCTTCATTATTTTAATATGAAGAAAAAAGCAGCCGAAAGTCATCGTATCTTGGTGGAAGTTTATGGTGAGCATGCTCTATCTGAGCGAACGTGCCAGAAGTGGTTTGCACGCTTTAAAAGTGGTGATTTTGGCTTGGAAGACGAAGAACGCGAGGGTGCGCCGCCAAAGTTCATGGATACCGAATTGGAGGAATTGCTCGATCAAGATCCGGCTCAAACGCAAGAAGAGGTTGCAAAAACTTTGGGAGTTGATCAATCAACCATTTCCAAACGTTTAAAAGCCATGGGAATGATCCGAAAGGTAGGCCATTGGGTGCCGTATGAATTGAAGCCAAGAGACGTTGAACGCCGTTTTATGGCATGCGAACAACTGCTTCAACGGCACAAAAGAAAGGGTTTTTTGCATCGAATTGTGACTGGCGATGAAAAGTGGGTCCATTACGACAATCCAAAACGTCGGGCAACGTATGGATACCCTGGCCATGCTTCAACATCGACGTCGGCGCAGAATATTCATGGCCTGAAGGTTATGCTGTGTATCTGGTGGGACCAGCTGGGTGTTGTGTATTATGAGCTACTGAAACCGAATGAAACGATTACGGGGGATGTCTACCGACGACAATTGATGCGTTTGAGCCGAGCACTGCGAGAAAAACGGCCGCAATACGCCGATAGACACGACAAAGTTATTTTGCAACATGACAATGCTCGGCCACATGTTGCACAAGTGGTCAAAACATACTTAGAAACGCTCAAATGGGATGTCCTACCCCACCCGCCGTATAGTCCAGACCTTGCGCCATCCGATTACTATCTCTTCCGATCGATGCAACATGGCCTGGCTGACCAGCACTTCCGTAATTACGATGAAGTCAAAAAATGGATCGATTCGTGGATTGCGGCAAAACCGACCGAATTTTTCACAAAGGGAATCCGTGAATTGCCAGAAAGATGGGAAAAAGTAGTAGTAAGCGATGGACAATATTTTGAATATTAAATTTGTAACCATTTTACGTCAATAAAGTTTCAAATTTCGAAAAAAAACCGCACGAACTTATTCATAGTCCTATTAAGTTCGTCAAAAAGACAGCCGTTTGTTCTTTGCTGTGGTAAGTGATTCCAACTAGAAACAAAACGAAGCAAACGGCGGCGACAAGTAGTTCTTCATTGATCTTATCAAAGCAGCGACGGTCTTCCTCATCCTTTTTCTTTACCTTCACTAATAGAAGGAGAAGAAGAAGTTTCTTTCTGTGCTTGTATTCACTAGCCAGTGGGCACACTATTTCCTTATGCTCAATTGCCCTAGTAAATCCATGCCACCATCCGTGTAACTCGACATTCTCAGAACTGCCCAAAATTGAAGAAAAATATATTTTAAGGCCATCTTTTTATGGTGTTACCATATAAAAAATGCCACTTTAATAGGAAATTATAATATTTATAAAATTAAAGATGTCTAAATAACTTATCTTACATTTTTTTTATACGAAAATTTATAGAAGTAAATATTTTTAAGAAAAATATATTTTAAAAGCAATTATTTTATGGCGTTGCCACGTGAATTTGATTGCAAAAATGCCAACATATCAAAAATATCACTTAAATAGGAAGCTATAATATTTATGAAATTAAAAGTGTTTAAATAATTTTTTTTTTTTTAAATAATTTTTTATTTAGTATTGCCACATGGTTTTTATTGCGAAATAGCAATTTACGACTTATTTCGCTTTGAATACTAAAATATACAAAGCCAAATATTTTAAAGAAAAATTAATTTTAACACCAATTCTTTTAAGACGTTGCCACCTGAATTTTAGGGCAAAAATACTAACTTATCAAAAATTTCACCAAAATTTACTAAGCCAAAGATTTTTAAGAAAAATCTATTTTAAAACCAATTTCTTTTTTTGGCGTTGCCACCTGAATTTTAGTGCAAAAATACCTACCTAATAAAAGTTCCACTTGAATAGGAAGATATAATATTTATGAAATTAGAGATGATTAAACAATTTTTGTTCAGAAATATTTTTATTTAGTATTGCCACATGGTTTTTATTGCGAAATGGCAATTTAAGGCACTTTTTTTAACACTAAAATACACTAAGCCAAATAATTTTACGAAAGTTCTATTTTAAAACCAATTTATATTCTAGCGTTGCCACCTGAATTTTAGTGCAAAAGTACCAATTTATCAAAAATATCACTTGAATAAGAAAAATATCACTTGAAAAATAATTGTTCTTAAAATATATTTTCATTTAGTGTTGCCACACGGTCTTTTATTGCAAAATGGCAATTTAAAACCCATTTTCTAATACTTTCTAATACTTAATTAATAATAATTCTGAGATATACTACAGCAAATGGAATCAATTTCTTAGGGCGTTGCCACCTGAATTTTATTCCAAAAATTCCATAAAAAATATATAATTGAATAGAAGAATAGTATTGTACTTTCAGGAATATGTAATAGTTAAGAAGCTAAAGGTGCTTAAATAATTTTTATGAAAATAAAATATTTTTATTAAGTATTGCCACATGGTTTTTATTGCAAAATATCAACTTAAGATACTTTTTTGTGAATACCAAAATATATAAAGGCTAATAATTTTGAGGAAAATCAAATATTTAACTTGAATAGAAAGATAATATATTTATGATATTAAAGATGTTTTTATATCTTTTTTATTTAGTAGTGCCACTTGGTTTTTATTGCAAAATAGCGACTTAAGGTAGTTAAACAGTTTTTCATAAAAAAATAATTTTATTTGGTGTTGCCACATGACTTTGTACTTTTAAAAGTGCAACTTATAAGACTTTTTTTTAAGTATGAATATCAGATAAAAGGAAAAGCTTTTCTAAAAAGGTTTTTTTTCGGGAATCAAGAAACTTATTACAAAAATATATTAATTGAAAAAAAATATGTGGATAAGCATATATCAATGAAAAGCTAAAAATTGTTTTATATTCATTAATAGTTTTAAATACCATCTGGTATCGCTAGGAACCAACCAGGCTAACCTAACCTAACCAAAACTTTACTTAGTGGTTAGGTTATGCGTGTTCAAAACTTGTGTCCAAAAGAATGAACAAAGCCTTATTCAAAATTAATTGTTTATGACGTTGCCACTTAACTCTTAAGGTGAAAAGAGTAAATGACACCATAGATGAATTCGTATGGGGATGTGGGTATATCGTAAATTTTGATTTAGAACTTTTAAATTAGAAATTTAATGTCGTTGCCACTTATTTTTTAGTTCAAAATTGCCCTATAAAGTATGTAGAAAAGGATAAAAGGACTGTAAGCTATAAATAAAAATTGTGTGTGTTTCTCTTTTAGAAGTTTTGTGTTGTCAAGTGTTTTAAGAGTTTTAAATGTATTAAGAAATTCATTTCATTTTATACACAAGCGAATTCAGGGACACCAACTGATACTAAAATAATTCTGAACATTTTTGTTGTACTTTTTGTTATTGTAGTAGCATAAAGTTCCCAAAAAGAATAGAAATGATTACAGCGTTTAGCTGGGTAAAAATTGGGACCACTGCAGTAATGCAGTCCACAACACGAGAAAAATGGTTTTCTACATTTTAAAGTAGCCCACATGCTAAGCAGGGCCACAACTCTTCGTAGGCTACTTATTTGTGTAATATATAAAATTAATAATAAACATAAAAAATATTTTGAAAAGCATTGCTTTCACATTTAATCTCACTTAACAAAGAATGTTAAATATTAGCCGGCCTAAGGCAATTCAGAAAACATTGAAAGTTGACCTAAGAGAACAAATTAATTTGCCATTTCGTTCTCCTCAGAGCAGTTGATTTGTTTTTGTTCTTCGCATTGATTTTTTTGTTTTCATTTACAGAAATAAATATTTTCATCACTTTCTTGACCACAATCAATTGTTTCATTATGCCACAAAAGGCTTCGTCGTGTTCCTTCTTTCCTCTTTGTTTTATTTCCACACAACGGCCAAAACAATTGAGAAAAAGTGAAAAATCTTTAAATAGATGCCTGTAAAATCTGATTGTTTAATAACAAGTTTTTATGTGTGTGTGTATTATGACACACACAGTCAGTATTGTTGCGTGATTGTTCAGAACGAGCGAAGTTGAGGCAATCAATTTTAATGAAATCGATTTCACAGCCCAAAGCATTCATGAAAAGTTCAACTTATAAAAAAAGGTAAATTGTAAGAATCAGACTTACTAGCAGTAAAGAAAAATGATTGAAAAGTGAAAATGCCTTAGTAAAAAAGGCTAAAAACAAGATATCAAAGAAGAATTCATCAAGTGCAACACCATAAAAAAAGTTGGACAGAGACAGTGATTGGTAGAGGCAAATGGACGCAGCGAAAGCACCTTTGAACTCATTAAAATATTGTTTGGCATTGATAGGTTACAAATTTACTTGCACACGCTTTTACTTTCATCACAATTTTTTACAAGCCTGCTCTTTTTTCCACAGTTATTGTTGCTGTAAGTTAAATTACTTTTGCGGTTGTAGCAAAGGATTTTCCATTATTTTATAGGCTCAAAATTATAGCATCAAATAATAGTTTGCACTCTCTTTCTCAGAGACTATTTACCTCTTATTTGTGTGCGTTACAATTGTATGTTTTGATGGCGCTACAAATAAAGTCAACGTTGGCGGTTCTATGCAAAACGAAGCAGGTTGTCAACGTCTCATAATATTATGTCAATTGTTTTTGTATGGGAATCAAAGAAAAAAGATTTGGAAGCACAGCTTAAAAACTTCCTTTCGTCATTTCAAAGCTGAAATTAATTAAAAATGTATTAATCTTAATTAGTCGGGCAGTGACATTGCGATATAAAGAACCTTTTTAAAATGAAAAATTCTTTGTAATAAAAATTTGGCTCAATCCCCCGAAAACACGGCGTCTTGCAGAAGTTTTCCCACAAAAAAGCTCCTTTGATGTAACGAAGAAATTTTTGCCGGTGGAAACTTACGAAATATATTGGCAGGCCCATCAGCAAAAGGTTCTACATAATGAAGTGTAGTGCGTAAAGTCTTGTTTTAATTGTAGTCGAATGATCACGAGACAAAGTTGCTATCAAGAAGCTATAAACATTTTTTGATGAATTCTGCACTGCATTTATTTATTTCCTTTGAGGGCTTGACATCTGTAGAAAAATCGGTTGATTTTTTTCGATTTTTTTTTTAGTTTCTCTAAGTTTTTTTAATTGTTTTTTCAATGTATGGAAAGACTTCTTAATTAATTACAATTTTTTGCAAAGACAATCCTAAATTTTCTCTTCATCGTAAAGCGTAGAAAACATTCTATACAGAACTGTGCGTCTCAAGAATTAGTTCTTAGTGATAATACCTACTCTGTGCCAAATGGAGGAATGATCAAGAGAAATAAATTATTGATGTCTTCTTTCATTGAACTCAAACAAAGTTTACCCTGTTGCCCAATATGAATATGGAGCACTTTCCGCATTATGGGCAGAAATTACCAGCTCTAGCCGAGCTTTCTTTCCTGCCTACTGGTATGCGACACGAATAACAGCGACATTCCTGGACGCGCAATTCAATACTACATTCAGGGGGGATTCCCATTCCCCGGCTTAAAAAAATTCTTGTGTATTATACTTTCAAAGAACTCTGTGCAAAATTTCATGACAAAATTCGTTAAATTGATGAAGTTATGCGTGATCAATGAACACGGCGCGTTCCATAATACTGAGAAAGCGTGCGAGCAATAGCCGAGACTTAATGCAACGAAAGAAGCTCAAATTTTATGTCGGGGTTAGCAAATGGTACAAAATCAATTTTTTGAAGAGAACGAGGGAGTACTACATGGTCCTGGAATAGCTGATTAGCACGAAAATGCTGTGAGTCTTAAATATATACCTTTTTCCACATAAATATTTGAATGCGTTTTTCTCAGCATTTTTCTATACGGCATGCATGTTTTTTTTTATAAATAAAAATCCGAGGAAAAAATGTACGAAAAAACAAACTTTGTCGTTCAACCATCGCAGTTATATTAATTTTCGAAATTTTTTTTTCAATAGCTCATACTGAAACTATATTCATAAGGAGTAAAATGCCATTTGAATTTTTCCCTTCAGACAACCTGGAGCTGAGTTATCGTGGGGGGCAGCGACCAGGAATTTTCATAGAAATTTCACCTCGTGCGTTGTCAGAGCCACAATTTTCCAGAAAATCGACCAAAAATTGAAGTTGATTTTATATAATGCATAATAAATATGGCTGTAAATTTTCCAAAAGATTCAACTGATAGCTTTCCGAATGAAAATTCGTAAAAAAACCGTATTTTTTGGCGTTTGAAATGGGAATCCCCCTTCAAAGGCAGTACTAATATGTTAGAAACATTTTTGCATAAATTCGTACACTGTTAAATGAAAAAAAAAAACCAAAAAAAAACAATCGAAGCAAAAAATTGTTTCACTAACTTAAAATGAAAATATTATAAAATTTTATGCATTCTCATTTTATAAACTCCCTCACTCCCCCTCTGATATTTTGTGAATGTTATTTATTTATATATTTATATATATATTTGTACGAATAAAAATTATAAATAACCAATATACAAAAATTTAACCAGAGCGCTGGCTACTACGGCTTTCGGCTCGTTTGAGAATGTTATTTTTAGCTCAAAAGTCATCTTTATCGCAGCTGTTTATATATATAGCAGCCAGTTTTTATAATTCGACAAATTAATTGCGCTAATAAATCATTTAAACACAGAAAAAATTTAATTAAGTTAATACTTTTGTGACTTTTGTTGCTTTATGAACTGAAGCTCAAGTTCGCAGCTTAAGTCTTTTGAATGTAAGCACTTAACAGCAGACCTGATTTCACACCAGCAAATGCCAGCTGATAGTCATACATAAATCACTCTGTCAGCATGTTCGACTGTTTTTTAGTTGAACGTGACTGTTGTTGTTGTTTTTGTTTTGTTTTTCTTCTTAATAATTTGACACAAATACAGCTATTTAGCTAATTTCACTGCTTAATTAAAAATGCGTAGATAAGCGAAACGAAATAACACAAAAAGGCGATACACGCAGACATTCAACACTCAACATGCTACCACACACACTTACATACGTATAATTTCACTTTTAGAGCACTGCCCACATTGGCAAATGTGCTGAATGTGGGTTTTGGCTTGCTGACATGCGCCTGCCCGCCTTTTTGATTTTCAGTTTGGCCGCTTGCTATCGGTTTCATTGCCATTTCGGCACAATTTCGTTGACAAGCATTGAAAATTTTCGCGTTTTGCCTTTAAATGTCTTTAAATATATTCCTTTCCATTTAGTCTTTATTCTTTATTTGATTCTAAAACTGAAATTTGTGTGTTTTTGCGTGTCACGAGTGTTCGGGTGTAGCTCAAGTGTGCGAGAAATTTTAAATTCCACGCATGTCGGCGCATTTGACCCAGTTGTATGAAAATGCAGAATTTTAGCCAGTGTTTTTTGTTTTTTTTTTACATCGTACAGAGTTATTTATTAGCGTTTTAATTTGAGTGTGATTAATTGCTGATAAGTGGAACGGCGTCGTAAGCATATTAAGAGGAAAGGATAAAAATAAATATATGCGAAAATATTTCATAAAATCTGTTTCATCAAAGAAGTGCATATAATTTAATAAAATACACAAGAAATAAAAATAAAAATAAAAAATGTAGATGCATGACTCTATAATGTGTGGATATAGTAAATATTAGATAATCTGCAGAAAATGTTAGCGACATCTGGCACAACCACACAAGAAATAAAAAACCAGCCACTGTCGTTTACCACGTGACCTTTAGCATATAAAATAAATCAGAATTTCAAATGTAAATGTTAAATACCGATACGATGTCTATTAACTTACCTCTGCACAGTTATGCTTTTCGTGCATCCACATTAATGTGATGTATCGGAGCTATAAATTAAAAGAGTAACCGAAGTGACTGCAGTGCAGTGGTGGTTATGCGGGCACGGGCAAGTTTGTGGGTAAATAACTTGCAAAGAGAATGTGACGTAAAAGCGGGCAAGACTGGGAAGGTTGAGAGAAGTAACAGGTTTTATGATATGCAGTTTAACAGTAGGCAGCTCATATGAGATACAGTAGGTTCTGTTTTTATGCGGCTTTTTTTTATACGGTTTTGAAATAGTGCGGTTTTTTTTTAAATTACAAAATGCATGTCGACCTATCGGGAATTGTACATATAAACAAGATTCTAAACCAGCTAAGCAAAAACTCATCACAGATTACATCAGAAATGCTAACCCTACAAGTATGGAACCGCCTGCATAACTATCTAGATCAGACGTGTACATTTCCTCAAGTGACGAAAGTGATTTTACGCCAAATCTTAAACGAACGCGCAACAAATAAAGATATAATTTTCAAAAATACAATATTTTGTTTATGCGATTTTATTTAATTATTTCAGATTCATGCGGTCTATGGAACGTATCTATAGTTATAATATGGGACTAGTGCCCTTTTTTATGCGATTTTATTACATTATTTCAGATTTATGCGGTTTTAGCATTTGAAACGTATCTATAGTTTTACTATAGAGCTAGTAGCTTTTTTTATGCTGTTTTTTTTTATGCTGTTTCTTGCGGAACGTATCTACCGCATAAAAACAGAACCTACTGTATATACCTGTTTGAAAAATTTACAAGGTTTGTCCATTTACTTACCTATTTTTGAATTAAAAATTAATAAAATTAAAAATAAATTCATTTCATAAAAATATATTTCGTTCTACATAAAAAATCATATAAACTTTTTCAACCTTATATGAAATTTATAAAATTTCGGCAAATTTCATCAGAGTTGAAACTTTTTTAACAGAATTCTGAGTATGCAGTTTCAATTTCAAGTATGCAGTTTGATAGCCATTGGCATTTTGGTATAATAAAATAACAGTTTGAAGTATCTAGAATTGTTTACCTCGGCAATCTTGAGCATTTTAAACGGAAGAAAGGAAAAAAAATTAAAGAAAATGTTGAGCGGCTTCAAACTTTCACTTTGTTATACTAAAATGTAATGGGCTATAAAACAACGCACCACCAAAATCTGTTAAAAAATGCTGATTAAAAATTTAAAAATTTTGAAGAAACATTCCTGAATTTTTAGAAATGTTGCACAAAGTTTGAAAATTGGCTTATTATGGTTTTTGTTATGGAATGAACTGCATTTTTACAAAAAAAAAAATTATTTAAATAAATAGTCAGAGCTTGTCAATATGTGATGCCTTTGTAATAATTTCGGGGAGGTGTAGGTAAGTAGATGAAATGGTTGAAGTACCACTGCGGCACTCCCTAATAAACACTAAATCGCCATTTTGATATCATTATGAGACCTCCAACGGAGGGATATCTATAGCCAGCCAGAGCTGTTGATGTAATGGAGAAGATTAATGGTATTAAAGGATTGGCGCACTGTCACAGGCTGTCACGGAAAAGAGCATCCAGTGATCCAGTGCATCGTCTAGCAGCAAACCCGAACATTTGCAGAGAAAGAGCTCTACAGTCTGTTTCCCTGAAAAATCACTACAGCTTTTGCGTTGGGGATCAAATGGTAATCCTAGCTTTTCCGCATGTGAGCCCATCATCCAATGATCGGTAAACTCAGCTACGAGCTTGGAAACTGAATGACTACGAGGGGTGCCTTGTATATGTCGGGATTTGGCTACCCTGGTGTTGCAATTTGGCAACTGACAGCTGTATCGCAAAGTTTGACATTTTTGGCTTTAACGTACTCAGAACGTTTTGAAATTCCAGCGCTAATTGTGTTGTTTACAGGAACTAAAAAGATTCATCTCGGTCCAAAAATGGAATTAAATCGTGAATATTTTCGTGCGATTATTTTTTACAACTTTCGACGTGGATTAACTCAGCAACATTGCATGGATGAACTTAATTCATTTTTTGGCGATGAAGCTCCATCAAGGACCAGTGTTTATCGATGGTATGGTGAATTCAATCGTGGTCGTAGTTCACTCCAAGACGAATTTCGTGAAGGTCGTCCAAAATCAGTTGTTGTTCCGAAAACCATTGATGCTGTGCGCGAACTGATATTGCAAGATCGTCATGTGACCTATCGTGAGATTGAGACAACCTTAGGCATTAGCGGCGCCAGCATACATTCAATATTGCATAAATATTTGACTGTCAAAAAAATTTGTTCGCGTTGGATCACACACAATTTGTCAATCGCTCATAAAAAGGCTCGTGTCGATTGGTCGAAGGAAATGCTCAAAAAATACGATCGCGGGGCTTCGAAACACGTCTATGACATCGTGACAGGTGATGAATCATGGATTTACGCCTATGAGCCCGAAAGTAAACAGCAGTCGACTGTATGGGTGTTTCAAGATGAGCCAAATCCAACAAAAGTTGTTCGCGCACGAAGCACTTCCAAGCAAATGGTCGCCTGTTTTTTCGGAAAAACTGGACATGTCGCAACCGTACCACTAGAACAACGCAGAACAGTAAATTCTGAGTGGTACACAACCATTTGTTTGCCAGTTGTCTTCCAAGAAATTAGAAAAAGAAATTAGAATTAATGGGTCGTCCGCCGTATAGTCCTGACTTGGCACCGAATGACTTGTGTTTATTCCCGTACATAAAATCAAACTGAGAGGTCAACGTTTTTCGACACCTGAAGAAGCGGTTGTGGCAGTCAGAATGCATGTTTTGGAGGTACCTCATTCAGAGTGGCAAAAGTGCTTCGACAATTGGTTCAAACGCATGCAAAAGTGTATAGATCTTCATGGAGAATATTTTGAAAAACAATAAAGTGATTTTCGATGATTAAAATTTGTTTTTGTTCTCTAATTCCGACATATAAAAGGCACCCCTCGTATCTGAGTCCTCCATCTATTTTCCAGGAGCCAAAAGGTTTTTGAAATAGCACATAAAGAAATGGAATTCACTCTTTTCTGCGCTGTTCTGAGAATTAAATTCTGCCATTCCTCTTTAACAACAGCCATGGTGATGCCGATGACCGATTCAGTCGACAAGCTCATCAGCAATTTCATTTTCCTCTGCGTTCCTATGTCGTGGAACCCAGTTCAGAAAAATGTTACTTGCAAAACCCAAGAGATTTGATCTCTTTCATATAGTAGTTGACTAGTTTAGATCTACCCCATGGCATCGTCAGTGCTTTGATCGCAACTTGTCTTTAGGAAAAACAGATTCATATCTCCCTGGAATCAGAATTCAGAATCGCAAGACTTCTGCCTGCTAGCAACGTTCGGCGGTTTTAAGAAAATAGATGAATTGGCTGATTTTGAGAAAACCCCTGCTATGACTTCCGATGCCATCTTGGAGCCATCAATGAAACCAGAGGTAAGAGCTTCCCTTCATTCTACTCCTGCCCGTTTGGAAATATTGCCCTGGCACGAGCCTAAAACTCTAATTTACGGATAGGGTCTCTGTACGATCTTCAGAGAATTGTTAGGTGCCTAAAAATGTTACCATGTCTCATAAGAAAATGCCTCCAAAGCACTTTAAGCAGGAACGAAAATAACGAGAGAGTTGATGAGAAGTAAGTACAAAACGTCACAATGGACCTGCGAAAGGTCTAAGTGTGTCTTTATGATAACCACCCTACCCTAAGTACAAAACGACATAAACGCAGAACTGGGACAATTTCTACATGCTCCGCTGCTGCCAATATAAGCAGTTCTTTACACCCTCCCTAGTTTAGTGATATTATAGCCTTTTCGAAGAGCCTACCACCAAACGAATCATCTGCGCGTTAAAATTGGCAGAACCACTACGTTGTACACCCAGAGGATGGCCAAAAACATGGGAGACATGAAGGTGGGCCAAAAATAATAAATTTTTTTTTTGCTTTGGTTTTTTTGTAATGCAAATTTTTTGCAACCAAAAGTTATATTTATAAGAGTTAATAAAATCACAAACTTTTATTTTCTTGGGATAACGTTCTTAGGTGCTCCCGGCGTAATTAAATTTGGAAAAATAAACGAAATTTTAAACAGCTGTTAATAAACTTCAAATATCACAGATTTTAAGTTAATTTAGGCACCGTAACATTACGTTTGGTTCATCCCACAGAGCCAGTTCTGCTTACCAAAAGTGGCCCACTGGGCACATAATATCATAGCCTCAACTTTCATATCAAGAAATGTGAGGGTCTTACCCATTTAAAGCTCGAGAATGGGTTAAAATCGTTTCGACCCTAAGAGATCTTATCATTCGCTTTAACTGATAATAATAACTTAATTAATTAATAACAAGGATTGACACAACTTATCACCCGAACTGAAATATCAACATGGATTTAGATATTTTTTTTTTCTCCTCTACTCAAATGCTTGTGCCGCTGATGCATCAGAGCTGGGCACGATACTGGCACAGGTCAGGCAGTTTCTTCTTCCTCCCTTCAGAATCAGCAATTTCCATAGGGATATATTACCAAGTTAGTAAAATAATGATTCAATCTACGAGGCCCTGTTAGAATTCCAGGGATGACTCTAAAATTATGCTCATTTAATTCCATAAAATCTTGAAATCGGTTTAGTTTAAAGCTGCCTATCACTGATTTCGATGGCGACAAGCCCGCTAGAGTGTCTCAGCTTTAAGGTATGAATAAATATATTAGATTACTAAGTGCAATATTGACTGAGCAGAAATGAACTTTATTTTCCTTATTTATTTAAATTAATTTTCGAACTTGTACCGACATACAAACTGAGCCCTCAGCGTAAACAGCTCGATACTCGTATTTGGTATGTGGCATGGACTTCAAATAATTCGTAATTCATATGAATTCTAATTTCTAGTTTAGTAATTTGTTACGAATTTGCTTTTAAAAACCTTCAAACGAAAATTCCTGTTAAAGATGAGCACCAAATTATTCTTTAAATACTGAAACTTCAATGAAAAACGCGCTCGTGACTCTATTTCCGTAGTCAGCGAAATCTGGTAACTCCTGCACCGCCAGTAACAGCATCCACGAAGACAAGACAAACAAGCGAGATTGGCAAGCGCACAACAATGTAGCTGCCTTATTGACATACTATAAATCAATAATTTGAGTAGTTGCAATTTTTTTTTTTTTTTTGTAATTGTGTTTTTTTTTTTTTTGTTCTGCTTTTGTTGTTTGCCCTCATGCAATTGTTGGCTGCGCGGTTCACGAGTGGCAGCTGCAGCCACATGCATTACTGAAGAATGTTTCTCAACTTGCCAACTTCTTAAACTTCCAGCAGTGGCTCGTTGCATGCAACTTGGCAGCAGCGTGTGGCCAGTGCTAATGGTAGCGCGGCATTTATTGCTTGCAAAACTACTCTACCATTGTTATCGCTTGTTCTTCTGTTGTGTTGTTGTGCTGTTGTAGTCTTTGTAGTTTGTTTGCTGTTGCTATGCCGTGAAATAATTGCAAACACGTGTTGAGTAAAGATCGCTGCCACCCGCAACAGCACCGCGGCCAACAATCCAGAAGGCACTGATTCACCGCCTTCGCCTTCATCGTCAGCATTTTTGCTGACTTATGGTGGTTGCACTTTTGTTGAAGCTGTTATAAAGGCGACGAAGATGGTGGTGGTGGTTGTGGTGGTAGTGGTTGTGGCGGTGATGGCAATGCTGGTCTGGGCGATGGTGGCCAGCGAATTGCCCTCATTGTGCAGTGTTGCAGCATTTGATTACTTGCTGCATTTATTGTAATTGTTGTTGCTGCTAATCTTTATTATATTGTGGTATGAATGTATAGCAACGGCTTGTTGTTGCTGTGTGTTTTTTGTTTTTTTTTGTTTTTGTTTTGCTTATTTTCCACGCCATACAATTTTCCAGTTCAGTGCAGCGGCCGACTCCCCACAGCTCGTGTGCATGTCAACTCGCATTTGAACACTTGCGCAGCGCCCTCGCTTGCGCTACCCTCAAAAGCGGAAAAAAGTTACAAAAACCAACAGCTACATATTTTTTAACGATTTTTATTTTGTTTTTTTTGTTATTTTTTTCGGTATTTTTTTTTTTAATTTTTTTACCATTACATTACACGTTGCAGCTCATTTAAAGTGCATTGACAATAAAGTGTGGCAAGCCAGCCTTGGTTTATGTTTTTCCTTAATGTTTTTGTTTTGTTGCTTTTCATATTTGTTTGTGTAGTTTCCTGAGCTTGCAATGCATGCAAGCGCTCGTCGATTGTTGCGCAGCGCGCGAACGGGGGCTTGGGAGAGCGCACACGCCACGGTGGGGCAGCCAATTTAATGTTGCCATTTAATTACTTTATAATGCGCTGATTGCCACATAAATGAGCGCATGTGTGTATGTGTGTGTATTTAAAATGGGTTTCGTCAGGGCGTGTCACAAACAAAAGACTTCAGCTACGAACTTATGTCGGAACAAAAGGCAGAAAACTCCGTCGTCGCACTTGAGTAATACTTATGAAGTTATAAATAACTAATTTGGAGGAACAACAAATTTAAATACATGCATACACGCGTACATAGATCTAGAAACAAATTGCGTTTAATCATTTGGGTGTTAGAATAAATATGTCCACTGTGATATTATTCGATTTAGTAACGTCCAGTGGTGGAGATTTGTCTAACTGAAATTAATTTACTATAATTAAATTTTTCTTTTTTTAATAATTTTTTTTGTACAATACATTTCAATAATTTTTGTTTTCTTTCAATAATTTTTTTTTATTTTTCAATAAATTTTTTGTTCTATTTCTACATTCTATACTTGAAAATAATTTTTTTTTATTTTTTAATAATCTCTAATTTTTTATTTTTCAATCATTTTTTTTTTTTAATTTTAAAACATGTTTTTTTTTAATAAATTTCTTTTATTTTCAAATTAATTTATAAATAATAATTTTAAATAATTCTAATAATTTTAATAATTTCTTTTGTACATTTCAATAATTTTTGCTTTCTTTAAATAATTTTTTCTTTATTTTTCAATAATTTTTTGTTTTATTTAAAAAAAAATATTATTTTTCAATAATCTTTAATTTTTTATTTTTCAATCACTTTTTTTTCAATCACTTTTTTTTTAGTAAATGTTTTTTTATATTTAATTCATACATATTTTTTTTATTAAAAAATTTGAATAAGTGTACGCTAAAAGCTCGATATTTGTTTGAATGACTCAAAAGGCGGGCATAAATTTGTATAAAATTTCATGAGCGTATTTATGCAGCCACTAATGTTTGTTTATGACATCGTCTGTGGTATTTTCAGTGAATCGTTAAGCTTTAATATTCCCCAAAAAGTTTTGCGTTTTACTTTCTGTTGCTTGTTAAAATTTTGAAATCAAATTATTTAAGTTACGCACCCATTACAAGGTCCCTCAGTGAAATTACTAGAATTTTAAATAGTTCCAAACTTGATTTTGCACTTCCTAAATCTCTATTCTAAGCCGGATCTCTCTTAAGCGGCCTCGACAGTCTAGCGTAAGTGCACTAGCCTGCCATCTCAGAGATTGTGGGGTCGAACCCCACGTAAAGCACGGTCCTCGCACTTTTCCAAACTTACCTACTTTCCTAGTTTGTAAAACAAAAACAAAAAAAAAAACACACAGTTACTCATTGCATCAGTGGCGCCTGCAAAAGGAAGCGGGCAATCGTAATAGCGGAGACACACCAAAATTTAGCGGAGTTCTCAATAATCTGTGTGATCTTTCTGCCAAAAAAATGTGAAACAGAGATGGCGCTCTAAACAGTTAGAAGGCGTTGTTCCTAGGCAACGAAAGGTGGGCATTCCCACTATTTAGGACTGGTAGCGGCAGGCTAATCACCTACCCTGCCAGAAAGCAAAACAGAGTAACGAAACCAAACCAAGGCTGAGTCTTGTTGAGGCCCTATGCTCCCGAGTAGAGTGAATAAGGAAAACAACAAAAAAAGATCTCTATTGTCATCTTAGCTGGAATTAAATTTCATCGAGCTCTTAGCTTCAAGAAACGTGAAAGTTTTCTCATCTGTGTTCTTACTGGTACTAACGAGCAGAAAATAAAGAGTATTTCAGACACCAACTATATATATATTTTCCCGTAATTCCTAGGTGAAACAAAGGGCCTCAATAAACTAGTTGAAATTAGGTTTATTTAAAGCCACGAATTTGATTTGTGGTAAAGTGCGATCTGCTGGGAGCGCTTTCGCTTCCACTAGTCCCCTCCACCTGTTAGATAGCCTATATCTGCATATGATTTTCATAGTGTGTGACCGATCCATTTCCACTTTCGCCGTCGGATTTCAAATGAACGGGTATCTGCTTCGTCCTGCCCAGAGGTCGGTGTTAGTGATGGTATCAGGCCAGAAAACGAACACAATTTTGCGAGGACTGCGGTTGATAAATACCTAGAGTGCTTCTATATCACACATTGTTGTGTTCCATGTCTCACACCCATACAGAATAACAGATTCACGGATCCTCAATTTCGTGGATCTGGATTTATGTGACTATCTCCACACTTTTTCCAAACAGCGCAACACTTGGGCATTCGACTGCGAGTGCCAGCTGTTGAGGCGGCTTTTTTGTCGATTACGAGATAGCAGAACTCATCTACTACCTCGAGCTTAGTGTCGTTCATCTGAAATATTTTAAGCCCGCGGTATTACGCGGTGACGCGCACAACATTTTTTTCTTCAAAATGTTGATTTTAACCCCACTTTTGCTGCACATTCGGTCACCGCCAGACTCCGGTATATATCTCTGTTGACCACGAATGCTTGATGCATTACTAAGTTCAGTATCAGGATGAATAGGAACAGGGATAGCACGCGTCCCTCCTCCTCCTGAATCTTACTACTGTCTGCACTTGAATGCCATCGCTCAAGATGTTCTCAAATCTCACTCTGTGTACAATTCGTTTATGAGGTTGTTGATTTTTTCAGGTACTCCTTTACAGACGAGTGCACTTCATATCGCATCCTGGTTGATACTTTCAAAAGCCTTTTAAAAGTCGTTGAGACACATGTACAGTGGTGTGTACCACTCAACAGACTGGTGGTCTACGACCACTCTTAAAGTGTTAATGCAATCGACGCAAAAGCGCCTTGGCCAAAATCTGGCAGTTGATGTAAAAGAGAAGATTGGTGGAATTTAGGTTGAAGCACTGCCGTAGGCTGTCGAAGAAAGATATAGTCACCAGCACCTTTTGAGTTCGCCATCCATTGTCCTGGGGCCAACAGGTTTTCGAAATTGTACATGAAGAAATGGAACTCCACCTGTTCCGCGCTTTCCAGAGAAATAAGTTGTAGAATTCTCCTTTAACAGGTGTCTAGAGAATGCCGATGTCTGGTTAGCAAACCTCTGAGACCAATTCAGTCGATCCCTTCCTGGTAAGCTCATGAGCAATTTCATTTCCTATGTTGTGGAATCCAGATCAGAGAAATGTTACTTGCCGGCCGGCCCAAGAAATTTGTCCTCCGCGTTAAAGGAGTTGACTCGTTTGAATCTGCACTATGGCATCGTCCGAGCCTTGATCGCAGCTTGACTATCGGAAAAAATGTTAATATCTTCATACTTCTCGCATTCCATAAGCATTCCTCATGCTTGCAGGATGGCTTGGGAACTGGGGTTGCATTAACTCATTTAAAAACTTTAATGTTATTAATATTTTTTCCAACAATACGAGGTGTGTTCAAAAATTATCGCGAATTTTGTATTTTTTCAAAAATTATTTATTTATTCATTAATATCTATTTTGTCCGTCGGCCGCCGTAGCCGAATGGGTTGGTGCGTGACTACCATTCGCAATTCACAGAGAGAACGTCGGTTCTAATCTCGGTGAAACACCAAAATTAAGAAAAAACAAAACATTTTTCTAATAGCGGTCCCCCCTCGGCAGGCAATGGCAAACCTCCGAGTGTATTTCTGTCATGAAAAAGCTCCCCATAAAAATATCTGCTGTTCGGAAGTACCTCCATTTGTGGAACAACATCAAGACGCACACCACAAATAGAAGGAGGAGCTCGGCCAAACACCCAAATAGGGTGTACGCGCCAATTATATATATATATATATCTATTTTGTCCAATTCAAAGTAATCCCCATTAGATATTATGCACTTGTGCCAACGTTTTTTCCAATCTTCGAAGCACTTCAAAAAATCATTTTTTTTTATCTTGTTCAGCTCCTCCTTCGATGCCGTCTTTATCTCGTCAATCGTAGCGTAGCGTCGTCCTTTCATGAGCCTCTTCAGTTTCGGGAACAAGAAAAAGTCACAGGGGGCCAGATCTGGGGAATACGGTGGCTGTGGCATCATAAATGTGCTGTTTTTGGTCAAAAAGTCGCGCACAAGCAACGATGTTTGAGCAGGGGCCAATTTTTGTTCTTCCACAAGTCCGGGCGTTTCTGGCGGATGGCGGATTGCTTCGCGCAAATTGCGCATGACTTGCAGGTAATATTCCTCATCGACCGTTTTACCCTGTGGCAGGAACTCATGATGCACAACGCCCCTGCAATCGAAGAAAACGGCAAGCAAAACTTTTACATTCGACCGAACTTGGCGCGCCTTTTTCAGTCTTGATTCGTGCGGCAGACTCCATTGAGATGATTGAGCTTTGGTTTCCACGTCAGAACCATAAAGCCACGATTCGTAACCAGTTATGACCCTCTGGAGAAAATTTGGGTCGTCGCGAATAGAGTCCAACATCTCATTAGCAATGTTCTGCAATGCTGCTTTTGGTCGAAATTGAGCAATTTTGGCACGAATTTTGCGGCGATCCGTCTCATGCCGAAATTACTGAAAAAAATCGAATGACACGAGCTAATAGGTATGTCTTGATCCTCAGCAACTTCTCTAACGTTGATTCGATGATTGGCCAATGCCATTTTCTTCACTTCATCCATTTTTTTCGTCTGTTGTTGAAGTGCTCGGGCGTCCGGCACGCTTTTCGTCGTTCACATCTTCTCGGCCTTCTGAGAACACTTTGTACCACCGATAAACGTTGCTTTGGTCTACAGTAGCTTCTTCGTATGACACAGTCAACATTCGAAATGAATCCGCGCACTTAATTTCGTTTTTCACACAAAATTTGATACAGGTTCTTTGATCCATCTTTTAGAATAGGTAAACATCGAAGACGAGCCGAAACACGTGCAAGCAATGCAGCTGTCAACAATTAACTGAACATTCAAAATGGCGGAACTCGTTGGCATGAGTGAGAGACATGAGTACCAACATATCGCCACAAAAAAACAAAAAAATTGAATATACTTAACTTGCGAAAATTCAAAATTCGCGATACCCTTTGAACGCACCTCATAGTCATATTTTTTCTTATTTTGAGATACAAATCTTGTGCTTGTTTCTTATTTTGCTATAATAATTTTTCATGAAAATATTATTTATTCTACCACAAAAATCATATTTATAAATCAATGTTTCTAGCTTTGCGGAAATTGTATTAAAAATTCAGCAAACTTCGATAAAAAATTTTAATTTTTTTTATGAGAATGTTTAGGAAAATTTCGCCTATGCAGTTGTTTAACCCATTAAATTTTTGTATAATAAAGTGCAAGTTTTTTTTTTTTACTCAAAAAGCTTACTGATTTAAAAAAAAAAGTTTTCCTGACGTAGCATCCGCCGCATATTAAAAATGATCTCAAAGTCAAGCCTTACAAGATCCAAAAGGCGCATGATCTCACACCAAAGCTGCAACAAGTCAGATTTGAGAGAGCGAAGGAGTTGTTTCGCTTGGCCGAAAACAGTCAATTTCCGAATTAAACGAATTACCTGTCTCGAGGCGCTGAATAAAGACATTGTTCGCGAGTGGGCCAAAATACCTGCAGGTCACATTCGAGCAGCTTGCGATTCGTGTCTGGCCCATCGCAAGGCCATAGTCAAGGCAAAAGGTTGTCATATCGAGCAAAAGTAAATTGATTCTTAATTTAGTATTATTTTCACTCATTTTTTGCTTTGAATTGAATAAAAGTAATTTTTCAAACTAAATCACCTTTTTAATTGGCTAAGCTAAAAACTGCATACTCGAAATTTTCCTAATAATTCTAATTAAAAAGTTTGGCATTTTGACGAATATTTATTGCATTTTTTTTTCTTTTTGGTTCAAACTTAAATTTATATGAATTTTATAGACTAACGCACTATATTTTCAAATAGAAATATTAAAACTAAATAGGAAATAAATAAATTGTAAAAACTCGTCAATAAATCGCAGTGCTTAAGTTAATGCTTTGAATGCAGTTTGGATTGAAGGAGTTCAACTGCCACTGAATATGTGAAAAAAGCATACAAATACAAACTGATTTATTACCTGATTTGCATGTTGAATGTTTTCATATATTATTATCTCTTCCATGGCTAAGAGTTCGTGTGCATAATAGTACGTAAGTGTGTCTGCATGCAACTGTCAACATAAATGGAGTGTCTCGAGTTGCCGGCCAATTTCTTTCTTTCTTTCCTTCGCCATAACCAACGCCAGCGAGTACTTTCATGTGTCTTTAGGGGTACGTCGTATGCGTAAAATGCTAATTTCATGCACATTTATCCTAACTGCAACTGTTGTCACCCTCCCTCAGAACGCTGCAACCTTCACCCAGCCACGGCGATTGTTATGTAATTTTCCGCAAGAATTCATGTAAAAATTGGCTACTTCCATTTTTGGCGAACGCAAACTCGGTTGATAAAGAAATTACCATCACTATTACCACTACAATTACCATTACAATTACTATTACAATTATCATTACAATTTCCATTTCCATTGTCATGCTGGTGGTGAAAAGTCAACCAGTGCTCGATATTTGCATGTTACCCGTACGGAGAAGAACATTTTTGGCCACTCTGCGGAGTGGGTTCCACATTTTAAATTGCGTTCTTCTTCGGAGCGATTATTTTATGTTCGTTCGTTTTTTTGTTTTTTTCGTGTTTTTATTGCTTGGTGCTCTGCCTGTCGCTGCTGCCTGCTATGCGGTTAGGGCAATGGAGCAGGCCAATTTAATGACTGTAATTGCATGCAAAGTGACTAATACAGCAAATTGTCGCAAATTTCAAGCATCAAGCACTAAAGAACCCAACAACAGTAACAGCAGCAAATAAGTATATACAAGGAGCAAGCGTTTAAAATTTGAATATATAAAGTGGAAACGGGGAATATGTAATTGCAACAGGGAAACAATGCCGCATGTTGCACACATGCCACAAACGGTTCACTGGGCGCCCACTTTCCTGCGCCATCGTTCTTCGGCAGCGTGGTAGTGAAGCCTCGGCAAAGCGCCTATTAGAAGCCAATTTACCAAAGGCGGCTCGGCAAGCTGATTCTTCGCATGAAATTTGCACAGTGCGCTGCTAACGGTATTCTTAAACTGTTATGAACTTGGGTAAAATGGCGTCAACGCCGACCAACGCAAACTGCACTGTTGCACTGCAGACTAATTGAAAATTGCATTTGGAAGCGAAAATCAACAGCAACCAGCAAAATGCGCCAATGTGAAGTGAAACATCAAGAAAAACCTAAACGCCAAGCCAAAGCGAAGGCGGAAGCAACACCAGCTGGTACAACAAAGCAGATAGCAGATACTTGTATGCTGCACACATATAATAACGGCAGATAGCTAAATTTTATGGTCGCAAGTGAATGCGAAGAAGAATTTTAGTTCCCAGCCTTCGTCAGCAGCCAAGGGTAGAGACCACAGCCATTACCTTGTATTGGCCATCTTAATGATTACGTTGATGATTGTGATGATTATGATGGGGATGTGGCTGTTGATGGTAGCGTGCAACAATTGGGCTTAGCGGCAATGTGGTGGCTTGATGGAGGTGGTGAACGGCAATGCCAATTTGTGTAATGTTAACGTTGCTGTAATGATGATGTTGGCTTTGGCTTGAAATTATCAGCTGTTGCTTTGAGTTTAGCTGTTGGGTGAACATTTCAATTTCACAGATTTCACACGGCAACACCAGAAGGTCAGCCTGTATGTTTGTAGTGAGGGAAAAAATTGGAATACTAACTACTTGAAGTTTCTTAATGAATTGTGTTTTGAGACTGGCTGCAGGTTGCGTGTTTTTCTTAGACGTCTGCGCGGCCTTTCGCATTGCTAACTTTGTGTCTCACAGGGTTAGGCATAGCACACCAAATAATTAATGGAATAAGCGGATGGTGAAAACACTGATAAATAGTGATAATGGAACCCTTATTTCAACTACCATTAAAAAATTAGTGAGAGTGCAATTGGAGGCAGTGCAAAATGCCCAAGCCTGGTGCCTCACAGCCTGAGCGGGTGAAAAATTGTAGACTATGTATACCCAACAAAATGTTTATTTGGGAGAATGTTTAGTATATTCGTGCATATTTAAAATATATGTATGTCTGAGTATACTTTTAACTTATGTACTAAATTCTACCCAAATACTGCGACGAGCGGCGAAAATATTACAAAAGATGGACCCACTTATTCTTCAAATGCGCGCACTTCCGTTCCGCAAAAGAGGAGGTAGGTAGGTGAAATTGTTGAATCACCACTCTGGCATTCCCCAAGTAGCATTAAAGCGCCATTTTGATACCATTATGAGACCTCCAAACGGCATCTGTCCACAGCCGACCAGAGCATTAAATGAAGAAGATGGATGGGATTTAGACTGGCGCACTGTCCCAGACTTTCGAAGCAAGAATACCCAGTAACCTTAATCGTCTAGCTGCCAATCCCGAACATTTAAAGAAAAAGTGCTCAACAATCTCCTTTTCTGAAAGGTCCCACAGCTACCGCAAAGAGGGTTGAATGGTAAAACTTCCTTTTCCCCGTGCGTACCGACTGTCCAATGACCGGTAAACACAGCCACGCGTTTAGAAAATGAATGGCGAGCAGTCCCGAGAACTTTCTACGTCCACCATTTATTATATTGGGACGCGGGGGTTTTCAAAACAGCACACAAAGACATGTAACTCCATCGCTTTTGCGCTTTCTTCAGAAATAAGTTGTGCAACTCGCCTTGGAGAACAGTCAGGGGGATGCCGATGGCCGGGTAGGAAGTCTTTGAGACCGATTCAGTCCCCTTACACGCAAGCTCATGAGCAATTACATTTCCCTCTATGTTCATATGTCCTCGAATCCAGTTTAGAGAAATGTAACCTACACACCCAAAAGATTGGGCTCCTTCTCCGGGAGTACTGACCTCGGTTCAATGACGGTGCATTCAAAACTGGTCAGGAAAAGACTAGCCACACTTTCGACTGCGTTCGAGTTCTTTGACATAAGCCTCATCTGGGTTCTTGGTCACAGCGACATTGCGGGAAACTGTGAGACGGTTGAGCTGGCTAGACAAGGGACATGTGAGTTGATTTCCCTGCGAAGGGAGAGTATTGGGATCTCCCCTGACTACTTGCGGTCTAATCCTGGAAGGATGGGCTTCGCGCCAACTCAGCGAACGTTGGGCAAGTAAACTAACTTGTAAGGTCGCGAAATCCTTCTAGCCACGTGTGAATTGGGGGCGCTCGGGTGAGTTGCTGAGGTTCACAAAATCTTAGCTCTCGAATTTCGTCAGTTTTCTTACAGAACACTATGCACGAGGAGTGCTTGCTGTGGGACTTGAAACTACCTCGAGTCCTTTTTGCGTCGGATGTATGGAGGATGAAGTGAAATCATCTCAGCACCTTCTCCTTAGCTGCCCTGCTCTGCCGAAAGCAGTTGGCACCAACGTAGCTCAGTCATCGATCATAATCCACAACCTCTACATCCATCCTCACCATCCCAGCACCACCTCTCGCTGCTCTCTCCTTTCATCCCATCGGTTTTCTCCTTCATCTTAACTCCTTCATAATGGTATCACAAAGGACAAAGTATGACCATTCCTTGGCTAACCATTCCAACTTAACTTACAAAAGCTGACTAATTCGGAATGCATCATAGCGTCGTCAGAGCCTTGACCACGATTTCACTATTGGAGGGGATGTTAATATCTCCCTCACTCCCACGTTCCCTAAGCTTTTTGCATGCCCGCAGGATCGCAAAGACTTCGGCCTGAAAAATCCTAGCAGTATTCGGCAGTTTTAAGGAAATAGTGAAATTGGCTGACTTAGAGAAACCCCCTACTCCGACTCTCGACTCTACATTGGAGCCGTCATTGAAGGCAGAGGTAGCAGTTCTGGCGCAGATTTTCTTCTCGTTCGCATTTAATAGTCACCTTGCCCACATTGTAAGGAAATCTTAATCAACATTAGGCCTTGCTAGGCGGAACTGTGTGCAGTTCTCTGGGCCATATGCACTTAAAATGCTTTACACGTCTTTTGTACGTTCCAATTTGAGCTGCGTTCGTTTGGAGACCATATTACAGTAGTTCTATTGATCATATCGAGCGGATTCAGAAGGTCTTTCTTAAATTTACTTAGCGATTTTTGTATTTTTCTCAACCTACGCCTTCTCATAATTCTCGTTTGCTTTTAAAGAGCCTTGAGGCTATCGCCTCATTTGAAATGGTGTTTTTTGGGTGTTTCTTTAAAAGCGTGCAAAATGGAAACGAAAAAAGATTTATTTATTTTTATTTCAACTACTTTATTTTTTGGTCCATTTTTGAAAAATAAAAATAAAATTTTAGGCCATACAAGGTGCGTTCAAAAAGTTCTCAGCCTTCAAAAAATGGACTTCACATGGGCAATGGACACAGATGTACCTACCGAACAAATTTGGATGAAATACATTTTAAATGACTTAGAATTGTTGTGGTTATCGTGTGAACTACGATTATTTGGAAAAATAAGTTTTTACTATTTTTTCGGCTCTTTGAAATCAAAATTAAGGGTCAAAAAACGGTTTGTCAGCTTAGAACGCCCGCCATTTTGTCAATTTTATTCTAATTTTTAAAGTTCGTAGTTCCCACGATAACGAAATTCATACTGAACAAGAACCTTTTTTTCTTTTTGATTTCAGAGAGATTCAGATTTCAGCTCAGACGTTTGGAAGACCATTTCTTGAAGCCTGAAAGTTGTTGAACGAACCTCTTATAGCTAAAAAAAATTTATATTTTTCAACAATAGATCAAAAAATAAAATTCTGCAGACAAAAATAAAAAATCTTTTTTCGTTTCCGTTCTACAGAAACACCCAAAAAACAACATTTCAAATGAGGCGAGGGCTTTATGGCCTTAGAAGCTAGGAGAATTGCGCTCTCACTGTCCTTTACGTTTAATGTTTTTAAAGGCTCCTTAGATTGTTCTTCTTTAATCTTCTCCTTCTTAATTGGCGCGATAACCGCTTACGCGATTTTCTCCGAGTTCAACAAAGCGCGCCAGTCGTTTCTTTCTTGTGCTAACCGGCGCCAATTGGACACACCAAGTGAAGCCAAGTCCTTCTCCACCTGATCTTTCCAACGCAGAGGAGGCCTTCCTCGTCCTCTACTACCACCAGCTGGTACCGCATCGAATACTTTCAGAGCCGGAGCGGAATACTTTAATATTCCCCAAAACAGGAGGAGTAACACCTGCTGCTAATTGGAAAGCTGAGTGTGCACGAATTGACCCAGTAGTGCGGGCACTTAGTGAATTAAATAAGATCTTGAGTTCTATATCGATTGATTTATCTCTAGCGAAATAGGAGTTTGTTAAATCTCTGAACTCTTATTTTTAATATTTTACTCACCTAAGTTAATGTAATTTGAATTTTTAGTGCTTTCAGTAATAAACTTTTTATTCTTAGCTGTAGGGAACTTCATTTTCATAGGCTAAATTTATATTTGAATAAAAAATAAAGTAGTTTTATTTATAGTCAGAGTTGAATATTTATTTTGCATATAAAGGGTGGTTAAGTTTCAAGAGCCGGTATTGATTTTGAATAAAAGAAAATTTTTTTCAAAAATTATTGTCATTTCTCTTTATTATGATAATATTGGTATAGCTCAATTACGCATAGAACAAAATATCGGCGAAAAGGCCGCCGCGCCCTCGGCTGCACACCTCCATTCGTTAATGTGCCGAATTATCTCATCCTTTAGCTCTTGAATTGTTGCTAGCTTATCGACGTACACCTTTTCTTTCAAATAACCCCAAAGAAAGAAACCCAACGGTGTCAAATTGTTAGGCACGACGACGAGTTAAGGTGGACGGCTCTTCAACCACACTATCGCGAGCAGCAGCAATATTTTCAAATCTCTTACAGACCTGGTTTGTTCAAACTTTTGCACAATTTTTCCGATTGTGCGCACATTTGGATGATTAAATTGACCGAAAAAATCAAGAAGTGTGCGATATCCATTTCGATTTGAACGCCCGTTTTCACAATAAGCCTGAATAACTTTAACGCGTTGTTTGATTGTGTATATTCCCATGGTTCAAATTGAGTGAGTTTGAGATTGAAAATTGTCAAATGAAATGCAGAAAAAACTTGACGTTTAGGTGTGGTTCACATTCGACATTGGCTCTTAAAATTTAACCACATTTTATATGCCTTTAATTGGTTATTTCATAACTGAAACAACTCTAGACACTCGCAGACTAGCGCAACTTCATTCACTAAATAACAGTCCATGAACTCAGTTTGGCTTACATTGAGGAGAACATTCAAAAATTCAGGATTTTATTTGGCATAAAAAGCAATATTCATAGGCCAGATAATAAATTTTGCGATCAAAAGTACCGTTTGAAATCATGATTTTCTCTCAATAGCCGAAATAAATAAATTAAGGGCGAAATAAATTATAGGTGCTGATCATAAATGAAAAGAACATACGAATATGCGACCAAACACATATACATGCATACGCTGAAAAGTACAATAACAGTTGAAGAAATTATTAATAAAAAAATACTATTCGCAAACAAACAATTAAATTGGATGTGGAAATGTGTGCGAGCACAACTGGTGGTGATGTTGTACTAACCCGGATATGCCATTGAGTTCATTAACATATTATCGGTGCAAAATGTTTGCTGTAAATAAACGAAAATAAATTGAAATAAAAACATCGACATAGCCACACATGACAACAACAAATTTGTAGTAAAAGAGAAATAACAACAAAATAAACATTAGAAAAAATTTGCATTTCACGCTTGAATTGCAAACAAATGGAAAATGCTACAAAATCCCAGCGCGGTTGGGTAAGTAAAAGCGAGCGCATCGAATGAGCCGCGTATGAGTTCTGCTACACGCCGCCAACCAAGACGAGTCATTCAGCAGTCATGCGAACAAGCATTTGTGCAAATGATTAATGTTGGCGCGTCACAGGCGCCCTTTGATGCCATCCATTCAAGCGGTCCACGGCGCAAACGAACGTAGCAGCCAACAATCTGGGCAATTCATTTGATTTAAATATCAGATTGAAATTCTAAACAGTACGACGTGACGCCGAGTGAGCGGAGGGTGCGCGGTGGCGTAGCGGGATAAACGAAGCTTCCCACTGAGTGCGTGGGCTCAATGCGTCGTATGAATATTTTAAAGTGCGTTTGTGCCGGAATTGAGGAGCGCAGCGCTAAGGGGCTGTTGGACTCACTGAATTTAATATTAGCAGATTGGCTGACTAAAAGGCGCGCGCTTAACTCACGAAAGGCACAGATTTGTATACATGTATGTATGTACATGCGTATGTCTGAATGTATGTATGTACGTGATTCTCGCCTATCAAATATCTCGGCTACGCTTTTGCCTCCAAACGTTGGTAATTCCCAGATCTACCGCTGTGACAAGCACAAATGATGTCCAACTGTTATTGATGATGTGTTGATTAAGTTCTGACTGTTTTATGCACAACATCAACAGCGAATTACAAAAATATAAAAATGGGCAAAACAGCATTTTTTGTACTCAAAAGAAAAAAGAAAAATAGCAAAATTTAGCATTACAATTCAGCTGCTTAACGCACAAAAACGTTGTTCTTGTTGTAGCAGATCAAATCGTTGAATGCTTGAACAAGTAGACGCCTCCAAGTGATCAAAGAGCTAACAAATGCCTCAGCGCACACATGCCTGCCTCACATGCCGCACACGCCACACGTTGCAACATGTGGTTCTAATGCCTTTGAGGAAGTAATTAGGTCATCGATTGTATAGGTGCGTATGTATGTGTGTACCGCATTAGTTATTGTGCTTGTTTGCTGAGCTTGGCTTACCTGGCGGATCATATGAAATTTTACATAAATCCGAAAGTGAATGTGGTAATTGGTTTCGAAATTGGCTCATTTGTTCTTCTAAATAATGGAAAGAGATTAGTTTAATTCACACGTGGCGATAAATCAAATTTCTCGTTGGTTTTTGTATGGGAGTAGAATATCAAAACAAGTGATCAATAATTGCGATCATTTCAGTTACAAAATACCGTTTGGAGTAAAATAACGCAATTATTGAAATAAAATTAAAATAAATGAATAAACAGTGCCTAATGCTAGAGCCACGCCTGCTAATTAAACGTTGTATTTGCAATTTTATTTACAGCGTAAAAGTTGGATTTAACATGCAACATGCGTGAGTGGCACACAAAGAGGAGGAAGTTGATGCTTTAACTTCTTGCTTTTCTCAAGGAACACAAAAAGAATTTACGGTATGCTATTGCGCGGTTGCATGTGAATTGATCCCACTGTTTTGCACATTACCAAAATTTTTTCTGAAACTAGGTTTATTTGTAGACTCGAGTACAAAAAAAATTAACGGAAAAAATTGTGAACAAATTTTTTTAATTTTGAGGCTTTTCAATTTTAAAAGGTTTGGGACAGAATTTTTTAAAGAGAAATATCTTCTGGTTTTCTAAGCCTTTTCATTCATTTTTTTGTTTTTTAGCCAAAAATATACTTAAAAAAAGAAATTAACAAAAATTAAAATTAAAAACTATTTTTTGTTTTGGTAAAAATATTTGAAAAACTTTATGTTTTCACCTCTATTGCTATTAATTCGTTAAACCAGTATTTTGTACTGTTTGTTTACTGAAAACAATGAAACATCTTCGAGTTCTCCCATCATTTTCATAAGTACTTTTTTAATATTTTAGGAAAAAACGTCTTTTTTAACAAAATTTAAAAAACAATTTTTAACACAATTTATTTGAAAAGAAAATTTTTTAACTCAATTTTAAAAAATTTTTTAACAAAATTTAAAAAAAAATTTTTTAACAAAATTTAAAAAAAAATTTTTTAACAAAGTTAAAAAAAAAATTTTTTAACAAAATTTAAAAAAAATTCTGAAAAACTTTGTGTTTTTGCCATATTTGCTATTGATGCGTTGAATTAGTATTTTGTACATATTTTACACTGGCTCGCTGTACAAATTTCAATATAACCCGATAAGTTGTAAGAAACCCATTATGAAATTTTCTGGGATTACTGAGCATAGTATCAGGTATTAAGGAAAACAAGTAGAAAAAAGCTGAGGGGGCCTTTTTCAAGCATAACAAAAAAGTTTTGAAAAATATACATTTTTTTAATCTGTTTTATTAGAGTTTATCTTAAAGCATTAAAGGCAAAGTTTTACAAAAAAAAAATACTTTTTTTCTACAAATAATTATATTTTATGCTTAAAAATTTAAAGAAAAGTTTGTTTACCAAAAACATTAGCTTTTAATTTGAATTCAACTTAATTAACTAAATTTTTGTTCTATAAAATTTTTTTTCTATAATTTTTTTTTTTTTTTAATTTTTTTTTATTAGATTTTATTCTAAAGCATTAAAAAAGAAGTTTATTTACAAAAAGTTGGCGGCCGCCGTAGCCGAATGGGTTGGTGCGTGATTACCATTCGGAATTCACAGAGAGAATGTTGGTACGAATCTCGGTGAAACACCAAAATTAAGAAAAACATTTTTCTAATAGCGGTCGCCCCTCGGCAGGCAATGGCAAACCTCCGAGTGTATTTCTGCCATGAAAAAGCTTCTCATAAAAATATCTGCCGTTCGGAGTCGGCTTGAAACTATAGGTCCCTCCATTTGTGGAACAACACCAAGACGCACACCAGAAATAGGAGGAGGAGCTCGGTCAAACTCGCAAAAAGGGTGTAAGCGCCAATTATATATATATATTTACAAGAAGTTTTGAAAAAACTAATATTTTTCTACAAATAATTATATTTTATCCTTAAAAATTACATGAAAAGTTAGTATACCAAAAACATTTATTTTTCATTTGAATTTAACTTAATTAACTTAATATTTTTCTACAAACATTTTTTTTTGAAATTTAATTTAATTAATTGTATTTCTTTCTAGTACATAGTATGTATTTTTAAAATTTTTTTTAATATATTTTTTTCCTACTTTACTAAATTTTTTCTGTCTCAGCTAAGAATGAAGAAATAGGAAAAAATTTGAGGAAAATAATTTTGACAAAAAGATTTATTTTCCAAAATTTTGAAAAAAAAAAAAAATTTATTCTAATATTTTAATTTATTTTTTAATTATATTTTGTCCTTAAAAATTAAAAGAAAAGTTTTGGAAAAAATGTAATACAATATAAGATAAGAAACCTTTTTTAGTTGTTTTACGTATTTAATTTTTTTTAAACATTGTTTCTTTTATTAAAATTTAATTCATTATTTTTCTTTCAAGTTTTTTAAAAACAAAAAATATAATATAAGACGCTTTTTTTTAATTTTTGTTTGAAGATTTTTTTTTAACCTTTTTTATTTTAATTTAATTTATTAATTTCTTTTATTGTTTTTTTTAATTATGGGAGGTTGAATTAGTTTTAAAGGTTTTTTTCGAAGATTTGGGGCTTTATTGTGAAAAAACGGTACAAAATATTTTATTTGAAGTATTGGCCATCGCTAGCTACAACTTTCGCCCATCTTTCGGGCAATTTCCGGATGCCGTTTCTCCAAAATTCTGGCCGCTGCTTGGCTATCCATGACTCAACCCATATTTTGGTAGCCTCGTACGAGGAGAACCGCTGGTCCGCCAAATCGAGACTCATATGCCGGAACAAATGATAATCGGAGGGAGCTATGTCTGGACTATACGGCGGGTGGGGTAACACTTCCCAGCCAAGCGTTCCAAGGTATTTGTTGACAGGTTGAGCAACATGCGGCCGAGCGTTGTCATGTTGCAAAATAACCTTGTCGTGCCTTTTTACCGTTTCCGGCCGTTTTTCTTTCAATGCCCGGCTTAAACGCATCAATTGCAGTCGGTAACGATCCCCCGTGATTGTTTCGCCCGGTTGGAGCAGCTCAAAATATACGACGCCGACCTGATCCCACCAAATGCAGAGCATGATTTTCTTGCCGTGAATATTCTGCTTGACCGTCGACGTTGATGCGTGGCCGGGCAAACCCCATGATTTTTTGCGTTTTGGGTTATCGTAGTGGATCAATTTTTCGTCGCCAGTCACCACCCGATGCAAAAAACCCTTCCGATTTTGTGGCTCGATCAGCAATTCGCACGTAAAAAATCGCCGTTCGACGTCGCGCAGCTTCAACTCGTACGGGACCCAATGTCCTTGCTTTTGGATCATTTCCATCGCTTTTAGACGCTTGCAAACGGTTGATTTATCAACGCCCAATGATTCAGCAAGCTCTTCTTGGGTTTGGCACGAGTCCTCGTTTACCAATTCCCCCAATTCCGCGTCCTCGAACTTTTTGGGCTGGCCAAGACGCTCCTTGTCTTCGGTGTGAAAATCACCACTTTTGAATCGTCGAAACCAGTACTCACATGTTGAAATCGACGGAGTATGCTCTGGGTGGGCCTCCTGCAGCAATTCACGGGCTTGGGCTGTATTTTTTTTCAAATTGAAGCAGAAAAGCAAAGCTTCCCGCAAATTGCGTTTCGACGGCACGAAAGTTGACATACTCGGAGCACGAAAACACTGCGTTGTTTATACTTCAGCGAAATGACAGATACTGATAAACAAAGCCTAGGGATGAGGCTTTGTCATGAATATATATTCAGTATTGCCAACGCGATAAAGTGATAAATAGCGCCATCTGTGTGTCACCTTTAAAACTAATTCAACCTCCAATATTTTTTTTTGTAACAGTATTTTATGCTAAAAAACTAAAAGAAATGTTTATTCACCAAAAATTTTCAAAAAAATATTGTATTTCTTTTTCTAATATTTTATGTTTTTTAATTATAATAAAAAATTTTAAGAAATCTTTTTTTACTAAAAGATTTGAAAAAAAAATTAATTATTTTCTAACAAATATGTTTCTAATTTTAATTTAATTTAATTAAATAAATTAAACAAAAAAATATGTATTTTAATTTTAATTTAAGGATTAATTTTTTTAGAAAAGGATGCTTTTTTGATTTTTTACAATATTAATTTTTTTACATTTTTTTTAACTCTAATTTAATTGAACTAATTTAATCTTCTTTTAATAAAAAAATGTGTTTCACATATATTTTTTTAATTAAGCTTTTTAATAAAAAATTTAAAGAAAGCTTTGAAAAACAAATATAATTATTTTTTAAAAAGTATTTTTTTAATTTTAATTTTATTTAATTAATTAAAAGGTTTTATGCAAAAGTTAATTTCTTTTTTATTTTAATATAATTTAATAATTAATTTTTTTTTCTAGAAATTGTTTTTAATTTTGATTTTATTTAATTAGTTTTATTTTTTTTTTTTCTATAGAATTGTTTTTATAATATAATTATTTTTTTTACGGAACAATTTTTTTTAATGCATTTTTTTTATAAAAAATTTTTTTGAGAAACTTTTTTTTTTAATTAATTTTTTTCTGAAAAATTGGGTATGCAGTATTAAGATATAAAATTTATAGTTTTGAAGCACCTAAAATCTCTCCTGGAGGCCCTATGTTCCAAATAGGAATAAAAGCATCAAATATATGAAATCTCTCTTGGATAGTTGTTGAATCGGATTTTCTACTTCTTTTCTTCGGCAATTTATGCTAATTTTTTGACACTCCTTCAAAATTTGGTACTCGATTTCATCCAGCTGATCCTTCACTTTACACTCTACAGCCACGGGTGGTGGCCTAAGATGATTCCTACTATTCTAAAATAATATCCATAGTGACGTATGAAAAGGCACATAAATGCACATACATGGAAGCATGTTTTTATATCGCACATACACATGCACATATAAATGAACATATTCGAATTTCGGGGAGACTAAAGCAGCTGTCATTTATACGCCTGCATACAAGCCAGCGGCACTTTTGTCCTAAAAAATATATTCCATTGCATACATAAATATGGCTTTGTATGTATGAAATGCACAACATTGCTGCGGCTGCAACTTGTCATATTTGTTGGTAATTGAAACCAATCAAAAATGCAAAATAAATGTGCAACAAATAAAAGTAAAATTTACGAAGCAAAAAGAAACGCAAACTTATGAGCAAAGATATGAATAAGTAATTTAAAAAAATAAGCTATGAATGAAAAATGTTCGAGAAAAATTGAAAATTCAGACACAAAAACGCGAAAAATTGCGCTGTCAGACACGCAAGCTTTGCGCGCGCAGGCGTTAATTGTGGGTTGTGCCCCCAACGAAAAACAACAAAACCAAGAAAAACATGCGCCGTAAATATTGTTATAATGCAGACAGTAACACCAAATATATTGCCACGCCACTACTGTGCAACAATGGTGGCAATTTTTCGGCTTTCAGTAAAGGAAAAAAATACAGCAACGCAAAAAAAAAAAAACAAAAGCAGTTCAGAAGTTCGCTGGTTGATTGCTGCTGCAGCCTTTCGGTTTTGTTTGTTAAGTGCCGACAAGCAGAAATAGTACAGCTGAATGCTTAATAATTGCTAAGTACGAGTATTAACCAACCGCATTCACACACACACACACACACACACCTTTGCGAAAATACTTGCTTATATATACATATGTATGTGTGGCTGCTTCGCCGGTAAATTTGCGCTGTCGCTGGTATTTAGTTTGCATACAGCCAGTTGGTACTCATATTTCAGCATTGCTCACCACCGCCCATCAATTCAATATTTTCTAAATGCTTGTGGGATTTTCGCTGCTCAATACGAAATACAATACAATAAATTCCGAAGTGCTCAGCGAGCAGCTGCCAGCCGTCAACAGCACTCGCATGTTGCGCAGCTACCAGTTTTACGCAAAAAATGTTCTCGAGTTCCATTGTGCAAAGTCTTCTGACAATTCCAAGTACTCGCAATATTGCGTGGCGCATGGAAGAATTTTGCTCTTTGTGTGTGTGTGTGTGTGTGTGTGTGTGTGTGTGTGTGTGTGTGTGTGTGTGTGTGTGTGCTTAGCGACCTGGGCGCATGCTGCCTTCAACACGCCCGTCATAATGCGTTAGACCAGCGGTCAGTTGCATGCATAGATGGCTTGCAGCTCGAAGTGTGTCAACTTGGTCGAGTTGGTCGAGTGCTGGTTTATTGGTTCTCAAAGAATTATGCATTATGCAAGAACTGACAGCAATAACTAATTTATCAACAGATTTGTCTGTAATATGAAGAAATAATTTATATTTTGATCATTCATTTGTAATTCTTACCGCAATGACTCGGCGATTAGTGGTCATTTAAAGGGGCCAAAGAGTGGTCAACCTTCGGCTGGCAATTGCAAGGTACTCGTGCATGTATTTTCTGAATTAACAAAAATTGATTTTTTACTGACATTTCAAAACCACCACAAAGTGTGGGCCTACTAATAAAGGCGTCTGTGTGTATTTGGTTAGGCAAAATGCATTTTAAACTTCAGGTTCTTTGCCCAATAAAACGACTACTATACTTCATATTTTTACTACTAACCCTCTCACATTTCTTAGAGCCTGTAAAGAAGTTAGGTCTGTACGTCGCCATAGGCTTAATCGATAATTGACTGTGTTCACTTTGTTTGGAGGATGAATATAGTACAGAGCATTTTCTCTGCCAGACTTACATATATATACATATAATTGGTACGTACACCCATTTTGGGTGTTTGGCCGAGCTCCTCCTCATATTTGTGGGGTGCGTCCTGATGTTGATCCATAAATGGAGGGATCAGCCGACTCCGAACGGCAGATATTTTTTTTGAGAAGTCTTTTCACGGCAGAAATACACTCGTAGGTTTGCCATTGCCTGCTGAGGGGCGAATGAAGATACCACAGAGAATTTTCTTTACCAAACTTAGATTACACATTTTTGGGTCAGATGCACTGAGAATAAACGAGCTCTAATCACTTTCTCGCCATAAACTTCTACATTGGGTTAGGTTTTTGTGGCACTTGGTTTCAATTAGGCAACTCACTTAGGCTGTGTAGGTCTACTGTGGTAACATTCTGCAACTCAGGAACCTCAGCGTGTATTTATCATGGAGCCATTTAGACGGTCTTATGAAGCGTAGGATGGGTTTCATCCCAACACCGGATAGTTCCGTAGGAGAGTCAAACTAGTGTTTTCCTAACAACTGTCTAGTCCTAGCCAAGGCTGGACAAATACAAAGAAGTGTTGTACTGTTTCTTCCTCTTTCTCGTACCTACAGCTTCCACAGTATTCATGAGAAAATACTCCTAGCGATGAGCTAAAGTGTCTACCTAACACCCAAATGACCGATGACACAAACCACGACCTGCGAGATGTTCTCTCTTGAGAGGTTGAGCAGTTCTTCTGACCTTTTCTAATCTATTCGCGGCCAAATTAGTCTGGTTGTAACACAAATATTTTTATCTCTCTATGACCTATTGGCTTCCTAGAGAACATTACTTTTTATCTTGAATTTGCAAGTTGCCATAGAAATTCCAATATTGCCGCTGTTTTCAAGCAGTTAAAGATTATTACCCTTTCTGGCTAGCTCATGGGCCTTACAATTTCTTTCAAAATCTCTACGCCCCGGAATCCATATAAGATTGATCTTAAAGACAGTGCTGATACCATTTAGAGCTGCCAGCATTCTTGAGCAACCTTTGATCTTAGTGTAATTGCCTCCATAAATTTGAGCAGATATGGCTGGAGCGGATATTCATCGTAGGTTTTGTTACGGCGTGTGTGTTCAGGTGCACAGTTACCTACTTTACGGCGAAGACTTCTGTTTGGTAGATGAACAGCAGGTTTTATTCTTTTGAAAAAACTCCATAGCCTACTTTGTTTTCTAGCTTAGGTCCATTCGTCTAGAAATTAATTTCCTCTCTTCTCCGTGGACTTTGAGTTTGCCACTCTCTTCTTGACGGTATGTTAGTATTGAAGAGTCTGTCGAAAGTGGGTTTAGACGTTTAGGTAAAGAGTAATCGATTTCTTGGTTATAACTAGTCATAGCAGGGAGTGAAAAAGCCTGGTCGAAGCTCCGGATCTTCCATATGGCGGCCACGTGTTTTCCTAAAACTTTTAGAGCACGCAAGTTGACTAGCACCTCGAGCGCTTTATTACAGGTTGTCCTTAAATTAAAGTGCAGGTAATGCATAAAAAGCACTTCGTTGGGCCTTGCTCAGTAGTTTTGAGTTGATGTCCATCACAGAAGTATTGCATATAGCAAAATAGGCTGAACTGCCGAAGTGTAAAACCAATGTATAATACGAGGTGTCAATCCCTATTTGATTCCGACCGCTTTGAATCCAATTCTCCAACTGCTAGGATTCGTAAAAAAATGTATAAAGTTAGCTGAAGAGTAATGCATTTCCACCCCAGCTGTCCTTTGCTGGTTCAGAAAATTCAGGTGTATTGCGATGAATGAAGCCTAGAACCGAGTACGATTTTGAAAGAATAAAATAAATGTGAGCACTGAAGGAAAATTTCCTATCAAATAAAGCTCCAAGATCCTTAAACTCTCTAACACACTTTGTAGTGCATCACTTGAAATGGTCTAGGATGTGTTAAAAATGCACTGACGCCTTGAAAATGTCAAATGAAAACATTTTACAATATTCAAAGAGAGACGCGACTTCATGCACAAGTGCTGAAGATTGTTCAAGTCGAGTTGAAGCTTCTGAGCATCCACTAAGTCCTAAGCAGATGAGAAAATTTTTAAATCATCCGCGAAGAGCAAGAAATCCGAAGAAGTAAAATATTTGCTTATGCCATTGATAAAAATAAAAGTGGGAGACAAAATTCCGTCGATTTTTACCATGCACCATCTGTTTGTCAAATATTAGGTCGGGGAAAAAGAAATACTTTATTGTCTAACTAGACGGCTGGTAGGTGGGTGTTTTTTGTTTATTCCATTCAGTTGTGAGTTACAGAGTCAAGTCAATAAAAAGAAAATTGTGTACATTTTACAGTTTTTGACGTGATAACGTCTTATAATTCGATGTAGCCAGCTGCACGCACCAAAAAATGCGTCGTTATCTTGCTCATACGTCGTTACCTTGCTTGAACTGCATGTTATGTTATGTTATGTTATGTTATGTTATGTTATGTTATGTTATGTTATGTTATGTTATGTTATGTTATGTTATGTTATGTTATGTTATGTTATGTTATGTTATGTTATGTTATGTTATGTTATGTTATGTTATGTTATGTTATGTTATGTTATGTTATGTTATGTTATGTTATGTTATGTTATGTTATGTTATGTTATGTTATGTTATGTTATGTTATGTTATGTTATGTTATGTTATGTTATGTTATGTTATGTTATGTTATGTTATGTTATGTTATGTTATGTTATGTTATGTTATGTTATGTTATGTTATGTTATGTTATGTTATGTTATGTTATGTTATGTTATGTTATGTTATGTTATGTTATGTTATGTTATGTATCAAACAAATAAAATTAAAATTTTCTTTTGTAAAATGCAACCATTCCATCAGTATTTTCTTATGACGTTGTCACGTTAAACTATCGTCAGTAAACCGACTTTACAGGCAACCTCTTTTCTTTGATAAAAGCTGAAATGCCAGCCGGGCCGCTGAAATTGTGAATGGTGTTTATGGTACCGATACAGGAACAGCTAATTAAGTGCATTTATGGTTTCGTCTATTTCGTTCAGGCATTTTTTATGTTGAAGGTGCACCTCGCACAGGCCGGTACGTCGTCGGAAATGGCGATAAAACCATAAAACCATCATCGAAAATGACCGAAATGTTAGAAGTCGTAGCATCACACAGGAGCTAAAAATCGATCATAAAACGGTTTTAAATTAATTTTCCCAAAGCTGGATTCAAAAAGTTGCTCGATGCCCAAATATGGCCAATCAACACCAAAAAACTTGCTGAGTCGAATTTCCAAATGCAAAGCTTTGATCAAACGGAATGAACTCGACCCATTTCTTAAACGGCTTGTGACTGGGGATGATAAATGGGTCACATACGATAATACTGCGCGAAAACAATCGTGGTCAAAGCGTGCTGAAGCAGCTCAAATGGTGACACCACAGAGCTAAGGACTAAGAGGGTTCGACTGTGTATTTGGTGGGACTTGAAAGCAGTCATTTGTTATGAGTTTTTTCCGTATGGCTCAACACTAAATTCAGAACTCATCTTCCAACAACTGGACCACCTGAAGCTAGCAATTGACCAGAAATGGCCAGAATTGGCCAACAGAAGAGGTGTTGTGCTCCATCAGTGCAGCGTAAAGGCCACGCACGTCTGTAGTGACTCGCCAAAAATAGCAGGAGCTTGGTTGAGGAGTTCTAATGCATCCACCATTTAATGCAGACCTGGCACGAAACGATTACCAGCTTTTTCTCTCATACTAAAACTTTCTGAGTGATAAGAAATTCGTATCCAGAGAAGATTGTGAAAATCGATTGTCGAAATTGTTTGGCCATTAGTACTAATACTTCTAAGAGGCGGGTATTATGAAGCTACCTTTAAAATGGCAACAAATTATGCAAGGAAATGGTGCATATTTGACATAAATCGGACAATCCGAAAGTTCCTAAATAAAGTTTTGGGTTTTACGCAAAAAAAAATTAATTTCTTTTCACCAACCTAAAATGACTTAAGCCGTAATAGTCACAAATCAATAGTATTTTTCGACCAGATATTCTAACAAATTTTATGCATTTAAATTAGCAATATTTTTGTATATAAAGTACTCTTTCTATCCTAATTTTCTATTCCAATTGGGGTCATTAATTTTTTAATCAAAATTAAAGTACAGTCTTTTTGAATCTAAAAGGCTTGCCTTAATATTTAATAACCTAGATTTTACAGCAAGCCCAGATGTAGTATAACTTTTGTATTTCATGCGATCAGATGTTAATTTTATACTCGCATGAGTTACTCAATTAATTTTCGCGCACACTAACTTCGCTTCTTAACCGCTCCCAGCGCGCATGACTGTGGCTAAATTATAATATAGAAATGTTGTGCTCGTCATTAATTCGTGTAATTTTCTTTGTTTACTCGCATTTGCCGTCCACACTTGATATATTATTTATTTATGGTACACACAAATGTCTGTTTTAGTCTGGGTGCTTTAATTTATTTTCAATCAATATTTCGAAATTGCCATGAAATTTCTGCATTCCAAATTTAAAACATTTGGCAATCTTTTGTGTGTGAGTGAATGTAATTAAAAATTAATTGCTTTCGGACAGCACTACAATGCCTTCACGCGTCCACTTACAACCTAAACAAAAGTTTTAAGCTGTGAACTGCTCAGTAGATACAGCTGTGGGCAAGAAAATAGCATATCCATATAGTGTCTTCGTTAAAGGAATAAAAGGTTGACAATCATGATTATGGGAGTAACTTAATTCCATACTAAGAAGGCATTTTATATGCGCGCAATACGCTTTTACGCTTGGCTACTCAAGAGACCATCAACATCCTTAATGAAAGCTAAAATGGACGCAGTGGACGAATTCATAGCGATCTTAGGTTCTCTTTTAATAGAGCTGAATTACTTCAATGTTTGTCAGCCCAAGATAGGACATTTACATGAAATATAATCTTATTTAGCACCACTCTTGGCACGCTGGCTTCAGTCTGGCTTCAGTAAGCGGACCTAATCGTTGCTTGGGCGGTACACTGTCTATTGTGAGCCCTTAAGTAACAAATTCGTAACATAATATCATTCCAGCCTGCTGACTTAAAGCTCTCTCCGCCGAATCGCTAACTAATACAGGGTTTAAAATACAACTGCAGAAATTGAAATCCAACTCCAAAACGGAACTGCAAAATCCAAAATGGCTACAGGTTTTTTTCGCGAATGAGGAGGTTTAAAATCGAAGCCGCCGTCGTAGCAGTGAGATGCCATGGGAATAAAAAATCCCCCTCCATTGGAACCGTCGCCCATCGTGGAACCGCTTTCACATTACTTCAGAGTGTCGTTCCATCTTTCTCATTGCAAGATCTACGCTTGTGTGCACTTATGCCCCTCTTTTTTATGCGAAGTATGTTTTCTGCAAATCTATTGATGATTTCCGACGTTTTCTCGCTGCTGAGAATCTTGTTGATTACATTTTCCGTCGCTATATGGCCGACCACATTGTACAAATATTTACACTACCGAGGTTTCTACTGTACCACGTAGCGACATCTTTTATTAGGCTAGCCGTCCAATTGCCGCGCGTGTCGTTTCTGCAGCGGTCTTGCCATAACCTTAGTGTTTCGTCTTCTATTTCGCGCGCTGCAAGTTTGCTCGTCGTAGGTTTGCTCCTCTCGGTTTTTAATGTCCACAATTTCTTCCGTTCGAAAGCTAGTAAGTCAATTTGTATTAAGCTGCTGATGACTTTAACGGTTGCACCTGATACTGTGCGTTAGGCATACACAACTATCGGAGCTCCTGTTCGTTGCATGGTGAAAAGATTTCTAGAGGTGTGCTATTTAGCAGACCGTGGTTCGCGGCACAACCGATAGGTAGTACTTCACGGGAGGGTGAACGGCCTATTGCCTCTACCTGAAAATCTGCGCTGTTGTCCAGCGCGAGGCGGTTTGGTAATTACCATTCTTGCCATATTATTGACGGCTGACCAATGTTCTTCTGAGTCAAGCATAGTATCTACTAGATTACTAACCATTATTGGTTTCCCAATCCTATCACTCAACTCTTCCCTTTCCAGCTCAAACCGGGGGTAGACAAAGAAGACATGCTCTGCGTCTTCAACTAGAACGTAGCAAAAGGTGCAGTACGGATTGTCTTCAAGCTTAAATCTATGCAGATAAGGATCCATGCCCACTAAGTATTTGGCTCACGTAGAAATCTATCTGTCCATGTTTTCAATTTACGATTTACTGATTGGACGAGTGTGTGAATATATGTGAAATGATCGTGCAGAGTTCGGCAGAATCTCTCAAATGACGTGGCAGCCAAGGTTTCGCTCACAATTTTCCTTTTCACCATATTTAAAGAGCAAATCTGGTTCTTGGTTCGTTGTAGCGATGCTAAGAGCTCACATCGGTGATTTGCTTTTAGCGTAGTTGCACGCAGTTGAGCTCCGTATGTTAGCCCTCCCTAAATGGTTGCAGAATAGTTTCAAGCTGTTTCAACCTCATCGGCGACCTCATTGTTTCCGATCCCGCAGTGGCCGATTACTTAACGCAGCATAAAACTAGTTTTTCTTTCAACGCTTCGTTGGCCTTCTTTTTTAAACTTTCGGTTGGTCACCAGGGTCTGCCTTTTTTCGACCTGTTCAAGAATACCTTTTAAAATGTTATATCCATAAATCGATAAAAAATTCAATTTTAGGAAGCTAACTGAAAGCTCAAGTCGTTAGCTGTAATAGAAATATGTTGAGTTCACGGGCAAAGTCGAAAAAGTCTGGCCAAACCCGGGTGGCCAATGAAGAATTAACAAACTTAACTAAATATTTATTGGTCACTAATATAGTTTAAACTATTGCTTAGAAAATAATGCGTTCGGGTCCTCGTTCATACCAGTTTTGTGAATGGCTGATATTTTACCGCTCACTTCTGTACATATTGCGTGTGAGTACAATTGGCACTAGTCGCGCTCATTTCTCAACGTATTGATTGATGGCTAATTAATTGTCGAGTGGACTAGTTCCAAGTGGTGATTTTTTCATATTCATTTAAAGTAACCGCTGAGGTGAAGCTGAACAAAGCTCTGGCAATGAGGTGGATATTTTCCAGGCACTTGAGAAAATAAGTGTCGCTAATGCTTCGGAAGTGAATATATGAAAATATAGAGTGGAATTTGGGAATTAAGAGCTAAGAAATATATGAGCCGAATGTCGTATATTTTTGAGATATTTTGTTTTTAATTTTTTTTTTTGTTTTTTTTTTTTTGGATACATAGGCTTTATTACTGGATCGTTCAGAGCTAAAGTTAAGCCCAATAGTAAATTTGAAAATATTTTTGTCTACTATTTTTTTTACACCCGTGTTTTTTACGTATTATGGCGCTTGGATGGCACTCAAGCTAAATTTTTCAAACAGGTGGCAAGTCGGAAATAAGCTAAAATTAAAGGAAATTAAAAATTGCATATGTATAAATTATACGAACTTGATTTGCAAAGGTATCAGTTTCGAGAAAATTTGCCATAAGAACATAAGAAGCATTATATGTTTAGGTGTAGCAGGAAAAAATACCCAAAATCTTGAAAATCTCGATCACAAAATCTTTTTTTTACCAAATATAATTATTGAAATTACTCAAGCTGTTTGCGAGTTTTAGTGAGACTAACGAACAGTAACAGGCTCTGAAAGTATTCTGTGCGGTACCAGCTGGTGGTACTAGAGGAAGAGTAATGCCACCTCTGCGTTGGAAAGATCAGATGGAGAAGGACTTGGCTTCACTTGATGTGTCCAATTGACACCGGTTAGCACAAGAAAGAAACGATTGGCGTGCTTTGTTGAACTCGTCCAAAATCGCGTAAGCGGATATCGCACCAATTAAGAAGAAGTACAATGAACAGTAATTATTTTTTGTGCGTATGGAGACTTAGTTGTGAGCCTGCTATCCAATTCCATTCCTTTTAAGTTCATTTTGCCATGAGACTAAATAAAATGAAGTTCGATAAAATTTCAAGTAGAGGTTCCAGCTCACAAATGCTTGTATATCTAAAATGCGGGATGCTACGAGCAATGTCCCACTTTTAAAGTGAACTAAGTAAAAACAATAATCAACCTGCCGAATATACCAGTAGGACCACTACCTAATGAACTAATGAAATATGATAGTTAAAACTGCGCTTAGCTCCTGATCTAAGCTCGCTGAACATGTAGGTGGAGGAGCTTGCTCTGAAAAGCTAAGCATCAGTGCAGTCCTTCGCTTGCCCAATCATTATCTTCCAGGCAGAAGTTATCGCTATAAGGGAGAGCTAATTGCTCTTGAAGACGAGTCTCCTAACTACGAGGGAAGTATACCCTCTGATCAAAAAGTACCGGGAAGGTGATGTTGTCTGTTTTCTTCGATTGCCAAGACGTAGTTCACCATGAGTACCTTCCATTGGGCCAGACAGTCAATAAAGAATATTATTTATCTCCTCCCTTCATAACATAGGGTACATCTACTGGAAGAGACAATCAGCTCTGAAACTATTAGAGTCAGTAAAACACTCGTCAAAACGATAGTTGAATGCGACAAATTATTGTTATACCAAACATTTTTATATTATATATAGACACTCTTTCAATGCCCATTGGGGGCAATCACCTTTTTGCCAAACGAGCAGGCAAACTTGGCCAGATTGGAACCACAAAAGTGCTACTGAATCTTAAGAGATGGAAAATGAGAAGCGCAATAGGGGTACTAGTAGAGCTTTGTTTAATTGAAATACGTGAACATAGACTGGCGGTACCACACAATGGCTTTTGGCGAAGCTTTTAAGATATTGAAGAAGAGGAAACCGAGGAACACCTCCTACTTGTATTTAGATGCATTGCTTTATAGCAAAAAAGGCTTTCCACACTCGGATTCGCCTTTCTTGACATCATTAAAGTGGTCTCACAAATAGGGTTACCGAAACTAACAAAATTCACTAAATCCAGGGATTGGTTCAGAGAAGTCTCAAGGAGTGTAAAGAATGAGTTCCAGTGGTATTACAATGGGACTATTCAGGTCTAAGTGTGTCGGATGGCAGCCACTTAACTTACCGAACCTGATTGAGGGATTAGGGGTAGTCATAATTTTCAAAAAATTGGATTTTTTTTTTCATTTTCTTAAAGTTTAATATCTTAAAAATATTCTGTGAAAATTTGAAGTGAATTCGACAAATACTTTTCGAGTTATTCAACAATTAACAAAGGGCGCTCCGGAGCGTTTTTCTCAAAACCATGATTTTGGGCTGGCCTTCACTGTCACTTAAAAACCGCTTGGAAGATTTCAATAAAATTTATACTGATTTTGAAAAACATAAAAAACTCGTGCCTGATAGAAGGATCTTTTTTTAAAAAATTTCGATTTTTTTTTAAACCATTAATGTCGGTTTTTTGTCGTTAATCTGACAAACATTCCCTGAGTCCGCCATATTGTTAAAGCTTCGTTCAAGCACAAGATTATCTACTAACAGAACTAATTTCTCTTGTCCGTTTGATTTCAGATGAATCTCCAAGAACTTGTGGTGGTCACCGCAAGGGACTTCTGGGCTTGGGTTCCACACAAACAGCGATAACTTTTACAATTATTAATTGTTTTTTTTGAAATTTTGCTAAAGTCAAGTCGAAACACAATGTATTAATGCTATATTTCTATTTTAGTAAAATAAAGCAACTGACTAGCAAACAAAAAATTATTGAAAATCATCATTTCTCCGGGCCTCGGACTACCCCTAACCCCTTAAACTAAAACTTAAAACTATTCTAAGATAATTCCATCAAATTGGCTAATACATCAAATAATTTTCTAAAACAGATGTGAAAACTGCAAGTGATAAACAAAATTTCGAAATGTTCGCTGCTTACGCCCCAATTATTCAGAAAGTGGGCATACCTGAATCCTCAAGCAAGATTTGGATAAGTTCGGTCTACATTGCGCAAGCCTACAGTAGACCTAACTAGTTCTAGCCTGGAAAAAAGTTTACACATGCACAGGCAACTTGTCATTCTAGACCAGCTTTCCATCAGTGCAGTGGTTGGTCTTATCATTGAACGCTGCCTAATGGGAAACGTTTGGCGCTTCTCTCTAAAGACTTCTATCGCAACTGCAGGGACGACTAGGACGTGAAGAGCGTTGAACACTTCCATTGTCACTGTCCCGCTCTTGCCAAAGCGCATCGTCTCTGTCTAAATTCTTACTTTTTTGGATATCTGGCAGATTAAGAACTCGCATCCGTCCACTGCATTTCGTCATTGCTTTGTTTATTAGAGGAATTGAAAATTAGAGGGGGAACTTCAGTGAAAACTATTAGTATCACAATTGGCTTCAAGGCCTTAGTGGGCCACTCGACACCCTTACGGAGAGTGGCAACCATCACAGCCTCACCTAACCTATGCTTTAATTACAAGTTAGTTAGCGCAACAATCATTCCAGGTCACACATTCCTTTCAGAGCTCGATTATTTTTTTGAATTTTGAAATATTTATTTTTATGAATGTTTTAGCTCAACTAAGTGATTTTGTGATTTTTTGATTTTAACATTTTTTCTAATTCATAACACCGTAATTCTATAATCATTTAAGCTTTCGGCTCACCTTTCCCGCAATTAAAAAGCAAAACGCGGGAAATTTTTAAATCTCAACTTCCTTATTTAAAACTAATTTACAAAAAACTGCCTCAACGTCCAAGTTGTTTGCTTATGAGACTTAATTAATTTTGTTCCTCATATCTTCGTATTTCAAATTTTTTAGCCATTCTCGCCTAACTCACAGCCTACATTTTTTCCTCTTACTCCTCTTTGACCATAAATCAGTGCGTACTTAATTTCTTAAATACCAACATCCAACAAACCTGGTAACAAGTTGGCAATTAATTTGTCATGTAATAACCTTCGGCGCACAAGTGACATGCCTGACACACACACACACACACACATGCACGCAAATAAATAAAATACTTGTTAGCCCGAAACATCGCTACAAAACACACCTCGCGCCTCGTACGGCAAGGCTGATTTGGCCAAAAATTTATAAACTTCGGTAAACCCTGCCATTTTTGTGCGCAAAATCTGCAATGCAGCCAAAAAAAAAAGATTAGCTGAAAAAGCCAAGTCAAACGTCGTAAAAGAAGATTTGAAGACGACTATGAAGCAAAGTGGCGCGCAAGAAGCGTAAACACAACAGCAACGTTGTCGTTTGAGTTCTGCACAAATGAGGAAAAACGGCACACATGCGTTCATGCAGACATATGTATGTGTGTGCGTGTGTGTGCGCCTAAGCGCTGTGCTGGCACTTAGCTATTAAATTATACCATATTTTTCTAACCGATTACTCGCGCACATTTAAATGTACGAGTACTTACACTCACACATATGTTCAAGTTATATTTGTGTGCGTGTGTGTGTGTGTTCACCTTCAATTAATGTGACTTTGAACGCATTTTGTCGACCATAATTAATCTTCTTGTATGACGAGAAACAAGCGAGCAAAGCAGGATGGACAAACCGACGGTTGGACGGACAGACAGACCGATGACAATATGGGCGCGCAGCTGCACATTGGCACAGAAAAAGCGCGCACACACACACACAAACTAGCCTAGGCATGGCTCTATGTGAGCAACTGCACGCGTGCTTTGGCATTTACTCATGAGACGCTTGCAGTCAGTTGTTGTTTTACAAGTCTGTTCGATTTGAAGTATGCAATTTTTCCATGATTTTTTTTTTATTTTACTTTTCTTGCTCGAAGTGTTGTTTAACTGTTGGCCACAAATCAATTTGGCAGTTGCTTTTTATACACAACACCTTTTAGGTTGATGGCAAGAATTATGCACCGCTAATCGCATTGGTGTGTGTGTGTCTTATAGCAATTTCCCAGTTAAATCAACTGCAAGTGGTAAATATTTAGAAAATTATTTATTATTTATGTACTCTGGCGTAATTTATGAGCTGCGAGCAATGCCCAGTCTGGTCAATTGCAAGTCAACACTATGGCAATGGCCTTTGTACGCTGAGATGCCAATAGCAAATTGGTAAATTATACATCCACATATCCATATACATATTATGAAATAAGCTGTGTACGTGTGTGTATGTATGCTAGTATCTATTTTAGTAGCTTGCAATTGCGAAATCACAGCAGCTCCGTTCTAATTCAAAGCGAACAATTTGCGCTGGCCGTGTTTCATTTTAGAGAATTTATTGCACATTTAAATTACGAGTTGTTCCCTGCTAACAAATAAAAAATATTTACCTACATTCTGTCACATTTAAAATTCATCTAAATATGTATACAATGCACACATACACATGTAACAGACAAGCATCAGCTCACTTGCAGTGGCGCATTCAGGGTGCCACGCAAAAACAGGAAGACTTTTCAGTTGACAGAATGACTTTCCAGGCATTGGCCATATTTGCATTACAGCAAAACAAAAAGACTGCAATAACCAACACACACCAGCCTTGAAAAACTTCGCTGAGAGACTTGGCTTTAAGTGTAAACGCTGAATACTACAAACAATATTCAATTGAAAGATTATTTTTTTTTTATTTGCGTTGCAATACTTCCCAAGCGACAACTCAATAATCAAGGAGCTCCAGCAGGCACTAGTTGTGGTATTTCTTTTTTTTTCAATTCATATTTTAATAAAGGGTGGTTAAGTTTCAAGGGCCGGTGTTGATTTTGAATGAAATACAATATTTTTAGGAAATTATTATCATTTCCCTTTACTACGATAATATTGATACAGTTCAATTACGAACAGAATAAAATGTTGGCCAAATAACCGCCGCGGCCTCGGCAGCACACCTCCATCCGATGGTCCAAATTTTCGATGACGCTGAGGCATAATTGAGGTTCTATGCCGTTAATGTGCCGAATTATCTCATCCTTTAGCTCTTTAATTGTTGCTGGCTTATCGACGTACACCTTTTCTTTCAGATAACCCCAAAGAAACAAGTCCAACGGTGTCAAACCATATGATCTTGGCGGCCAGTTGACATCGCCGCGGCGTGAGATTATTCGGCCATCAAATTTTTCGCGCAAAATAGCCATTGTTTCGTTAGCTGTGTGACAAGTGGCACTGTCCTGTTGAAACCAAATATCGTCCACATCCATATCTTTCAAATCGGACCATAAAAAGTTCGTTGTCATAACACTATTCACAGTAACTGCCTGACCGGCCTCATTGTGGAGAAAATACGGCCCAATGATGCCGCCGACCCATAAACCGCACCAAACAGTCACTCTTTGTGGGTGTATTGTGTTTTCGGCAATCACTCTTGGATTATCATTCGCCCAAATGCGACAATTCTGCTTATTGACGAATCCACTGAGATGAAAATGTGCCTCATCACTGAAGATGATTTTCCTCGAAAATTGTTCATTTCACTGTTGCCATTTCATAATAAGCCTGAATAACTTTAACGCGTTGCTCGATTGTGTATCTTTCCATGGTTCAAATTGAGTTAGTCTGAAATTGAAAAATGTCAAATGAAGTGCAGAAAAAACTTAACGTTTAGGTGTGGTTCACATTCATTATCGGCCCTTGAAATTCAACCACACTTTATTTACTACAATTCAAAAGAAGGGCGCCTTTTGCCTCTTTAGAAAACTCATTGACTTCGTTCTGTAAACTGACGTAGTCAGAAAACCTTTTGTTTTCTGCCGTTCAAGAAGCATCTTACACGTCACCATAGGTCTCTCGATATCCCTCTACTTCAATTGATGAGGCACCCAGTGACGTGAGGAGACTGTTGAGCACTTTCTATGTAAATGTCCGGGTTTGGCAGCTAGACCATTAAGGCCACTGGGTGCTCCTTTCTTCGACAGCCCGGGGCAGTGCGCCCACCTAAGTCACATAAATCTTCGCCATTATATCAACAGCTCTGGTTGGTTGTAGATAACTGCCTATTGGAGGCCTTATAATGGCAGCAAAACGACGCTTCAGTGCTACCTGCCTACCTTCCACGGCTTAGGAAAAACGCTTTCGTCCAAGCATTTTTGCAGATACGACTGGGATTTGCTAGGTATTTACGAAATCCACAGCTTCTACTCTCTCGATCCTCGGTCTCGGGGGAAATAGCGTCACTACATTTTGTATTTGTTCTATCGTGTAAAATTATACATCTGTCTACTTGACAAATTTCAACGTATGTACAGTATGTGTCAGAAGAAAATAGCCAATTTTTTCTTGTAACTTCAAGATATATTTCATTATGCTTTTTGCTGCATAATAGTCCAACTCAAAGGCTACGAAGTCAGAGCTAACTCAGGTTAGTGTCGTTCGAAACTTTCCCCAAACAAAAATTAGTGAGAATTACGCGAAGCGTTTTGAGGGGATATTTTTCTGCACGCATTCGAAAGGGCCGAAATTATCTAACGCAACGGCTGCAAAAGTGATTAAAAAATCAAAAAAAGTTTTTTGTGATGTGGAATCAGCGGTATAAAGTGTACAAACTTATTGATGAACTTATTGGGACCCTTCTTGTTACTACGCCAAGCACAATCAGTTCTTCAGTCTTGCTAAAGAGGCAATAGATGGGAGTATCAACACCATCGAACGACGACTGAAGGAGGCGAACATATCCTACCGTTCCACATCGTCAAAACCACTGCTCTCAGAAAAACACATTGAAAAATAGCAGAACAAGAAAATGGGGTCACAGTAATGGACTTACCTTTCCCTTCCCCAGACGTCAACCCCATTGAAAATGTGTGGGGAACTATGGAAAAGCATCTTGCCGGAAGGCCAGTCCATGATTTAAAGCAACTCATGCGTCAAGTTCGCAAAATCTAGTCCTGTTTGTCGATGAGCTACGCAGAAAAGCTGGTTCAAAGCATGAAGAAGATGCCAGGCTATACTCGACAACGATTAGGACTACACGACTTATTGAGTATTTGCGACTCGTAGTTTTCTACATACTTTTATGTAAAAAATTTTTAAATATATATCTTTTATACTGCATGAATAATTGCGGTACCGTTTTTCTGACACAGACTGTATAATGGTAGAAATTGCTCACTGTTGGTATCGAAGCATCACTTTTGAAGTACACTTTCTTTCTAATAAAATCTATTTAATTAATTGGCAAATTCACTTAAATTTTCATCAAATCACTGATTTGAGTTCTGTGAATAATCTTAGTTGAGTGAGGCCGCCTTGCGCGAATAGTCCTGTCGCTAAGGTGAACAGTTTTGTAATTGATAGCTGACAAACTTGTGAATCCAATGGCTTGAAAAGTAATAAAATCTCCCGGCAAGTGCACGTAATCCTCAAAACCCTTATTTAAAAAAATAAAAAATAATTAATGTTTCTAAATTGAACGATTCCAAATTTAGACTACTGGACACACCTCATCCACATTAGGCCTTACTTAGATTTGTATTTTTATGTACGAGTACTTCCTTGTTACAAGTAAAACATTTTTTGTACTTCTCTGCTGCATAACGAGGTATTTTGACTGCCAGGTATCCATGCTAATGACAGCGCTGTTCAGTACGCTGCTGTCACATATGTCAAGCGACTCTTTCCAAATCGATTAAAGAAATGTGACATAACACACAAGACACGCCAAACTACCAATATGTATGCATGCCAGTGCACGCATACATACAAGCAGAAATCCATAAGATTGTTAAGAAATAAAACTGCGAAAGGCAATCGAATGAACCTGTGTTGGTGTGTGTGTACATGGAAGACTGAACACCACTGGAGGATGGTCTTCAGAAATTAATAAAAGAACAAAATTCGTGGATTACAGTTATTCTCCACAATGGTATGACATAGAACATGACATGAACATATGAACACGTTACTGATAACGAACCTCAACGAGACGCGTATTGCTGTTGCTGCCAGCTTGGAGACACTGAATAAGTGTGTTGCGTTTCAGGTTGCGCTTGGGGGGATTGTCAAATGTAGTGACAACAAACAAGCCTCGCATTATACATATACACACACACTCACACACACATTTTTCTTTATGCGTACATATGGCATAGCTTATTTGCCCAAATGGCAGCACGCCAACACAGCCGAAGCCAAACCTGGTTTGGTCATCGATGCCAGCGACAGCGACAAGTGCGCATGCGCCCGCGTTTAACAGTAAAAGGAAGTTGGTTGCATAAATCATATGCAACTTACAGAAGAGGAAATAAGTAACTTAGACAACAAATGAATGATCGAGCGGAGCCAAGTGCAGTGGTGAGTCCCAGTGCATATATGGCCACTCATCGCACACATAGACAGAAATACACGTACGAGTACACGCTCACACACCCTTGCACTGCATTTTCTCAGCCTGCCTTTGCTATTTTGCCTGCGTTTGGTATTGTCTTGTCGCACGCTTGCCTTGACCATGCGCGACATTTGCAACAATTTGTGGCGCATGCGTGCACGCATTACGATGGTCAAGAATTTTCCGCTCTGTAGCTGACCAATTTTACAGTGAATTCATTGTATGTTTGTTCACTTATGCATTTGATTTTTTTTTCTCTTTTTTCTTTTTTCCTTTTTATTTATTGTCTCTGTCTTGAGGAGGAAGTGTAGGAAAATGTTGTACACAAATTGCTTCAAAGCACGCACAAGAATTTGAGGCTAAAAATAACTAAGTGCACACTTACGATCGTAAACTGCGGAGAATGTCCAGTGAATAGTACTCGTAATGGTAATCAGTACGAACGCAAGCTGTATGAAAAGTTCTTGAACAGTTCAAGTCTTCCACAGAAAGGTGCGAATTTTCTCTGCACCTTCAACTGCATACGTCAACGCTTTCGAACTAAGCTGACTGAAGTTCAAAATAGCTTCTGATATTTTCTTGTAACCTTTCTTTTACTAAATGTATGAACGAGCATTGTTGTTGCAGCATATGGTAAGAAGCTACACCAATATTTTGTTCAACTTTCATGAATTTCGATAGTTCTCAAAGTTGCCTACGCAATCGATGCTTCTTCCTCTGATTAAAGAAGGCCTAGAGTCTAGAGGTAAGCACTTGCAACCAACGACAAAAGCAAGTGGTGTGGGGATTGAGCACAGTGACCTGAAATCTATATTTTTGATCCCTAATTTAGTTAAATAGTAAAGCTCTCATATTTTTTTACCAAAGACCGCTTTGATTTAGATAAATAAAACGAGGCATGTGTTGTGAGAGATTTTTGTCAGAAGCCTTCGAAGACATTAATCGACTTGTGCTCCGGTCTCGTAAATAATCCAACCAGCACCTATAGTAACAGAAAACACAAAGTAATCTCTTTTCATTTTTATTTTCATTTATTGTATTATTTTAGCTATTAAAGCTTGCTTCACTCCTTCATGCACAAATTCAAATTCAAACTAATTTATGGTACATTTTTTATATTCTTATTCATTCCGCTCGGTAGCATAGGGGCTCGACAAGTATCTTCCATCATACACGGTTCTGGGATGTTATTTTTGCGATGTCCCATGCGATGTCTGCATCTGCTAGCTCCCGCAGCATCGACCTTCGGCAAGCGGTCTTTGGTCGATCACGACCTCTGCCTCCTTACTGTTTCTAGTCCAGCGCCTTTCACGTGATACTATCTGGTGGTTTTCTAAGCATCCCTCGTGATTTTCTAAGCAGACCTATCCATCGCCACTTTCTGCGTTTGATTTCCCAAGAAATGGGCTCCTCATTCGTTGATCTCCATGGCGCTTTGTTGCTGATGGTTTTCGGCCAGAATATTCTACAGATAATGCGGAGGCGTTTGTTAATGAAAGATTGTAGCCTCTGTATGAGGGTTGTTGTTGTTATTATTGTTGTAGCATAAACATTCACCATACATACACGGGAAATGCTGCTGAAGTGGCAGTCCTTGGCCGGATATAAATCTGGCTCGTTCGTCACGTAGAACGAACTGTCGTGAGAACGTGTCTGTGTGATGTTGTTATAGATCAGCCATGTTTCACTTTCGTGCAACAATACTGACTTCACACTGAGCTGTTTCTGTTCACAGTTTAGTCCACCTGGAGTTTGGCGAACTCGCCCCTACTGTATGCATTCGCCCGAATGCCGGCCTTGCTTTGTTTAGCCTACAGTTGACATCTTCATCTGCTCCGCCATCTGGCGTGATAGCGCAGCCGCTGTAGCAAAAGTTTTCGGCAAGTTACACCGAGCCCCTGTCAACTATATTATTATAGTATGTCTTGCTTTATTGTGGTTGACTCTCATAGCCTTCGCCTTGACAATGTTGACCTCCAGTCCGACAGTGCATGCCAGCGTAACTAGTCTCTCCGCCTTGGCTTGCATGTCAGTGATTTTATGAGAGAGGAGGTCGATCTCATCGGCGAAGTCCAGGTCTAACTAGTAAAACTGAGAAAAGGGAATATATGCAAATTGTACCTATACTAGCGAATATTTGTGTGTACAATTATGTAGTAAGAGATCCGATCAAAGAGAGAATTATATAAGAACAAATTGAGGATTGCATGACGCTGTCTTTGTTCCATGAAAAGCGCAATTCTTAACATTGTTCAACACTGATTGCTCAACACAAGCAAACGCAAAATAAGTTGTCTTCAGAGTCAGCTTTACCTTTGACAGTACTAGCACAGAGGCTCTAAGATTTCCTTATACAGCAATTAAAGTTTCAATATGTTGGTCTAAAGAGCTGAGAAAATTGCTTACAAGGGGTGGTTAAGTTTTAAGAGCCGGTGTTGATTTTGAATAAATTACAATTTTTTTAAGAAACTATTGCTATTTCTCCTTATTATGATAATGCTGGCATCGCTCAATTACGTATGAAACAAAATATCGGGAAATAGCCTCCGCGGTCTCGGCGACGCACCTCTATCCGATGGTTCAAATTTTCGATGACGCTGAGGCATAATTGAGGTTCTATGCCTGTAATGTGCCGAATTATCTCATCCTTTAGCTCTTTAATTGTTGCTGGCTTATCGACGTACACCTTTTCTTTCAAATAACTTCAAAGAAAGAAGTCCAACGGTGTCGTTGACGTTTAGGTGTGGATCACATTCAACATCGGCCCTTTAAATTTAACCACCTTTTACTTAAATGATCATCAGTCAATTTAGAACCTTAAAGTTATTGGCCTTAGCGCTAAAAATATTGCCAAATATCAAAATTTTTTAGTTCTCCGACATAACTTAAAAACTTAAAAATAAATTTAAAAAACAATTAAAAATATTGCTATATACTTTTAAAGTAAACGGATTTTTTAAACTCCAAAAAAATGTTGCTGCTGCTCCGAGTGGTCAAATTTTAGGAATAAAACTGTTAATTTTTTTATTTCAATCTTTACGAGCATCTACGCAGTAAATTACATATAAATGTTGTACTTGTAGATCTCGCTGAGTTCGTATGTATGATAAGCAAGGCGTACAGTGTGACATATTTACAAATTTTAACACAATAGACGAGGCCACCTGACCTCATTATTTGCTACCCATTCAATCGTAATGGAGCCTCAATATGCAAACCTGCATCTGGTTGGGTCTCACCATTAGCGCTGCATGCTGCCCTGTTCCAGCAACCAACCCACATAGGGGAAAAGAAAAAGAAAGAGTTCGAAAAAGTTGAAAAGTTGAAAAGCGTTCACACAAAGCGCTCATAAATCATTTCGAGAAAATCTTCTCCACTGACACGTAGCTGCATTATCGCACATTTTTATCGCGTAGTGAATGCATTCATATGCTCATTTGTGTATGTATGGCATGTTGTTGCATGTTGATGCATAGGACGTGCGTCAGTTGGCCTGAGCTGTGACGCTACTCTGCTGCTTGAACAAGATCATCTTCGTTTTTTTCATTTTTTTTTGTTTTTTTGTGAACTTTTTTTCTTCCTTGAAAATTCTTTAACTCAGCGCCAACTAGGAAAAGTATATGGATAAGTATGTGTGTGTGTGTATGTAATAATTCACGAGCCACAAAGCCAGATGGAAGCAGTAGACAACACAAACCTCCTCGCATACATACACATACACACATACACTCACATGTTTATAGTTATTTACTCACTCGCCACAGTTTACTGGTGCATTCAAGTCCTTGCGACAACGTTGATTTCGGCTTGCCGATAAATCTCAGGCGTTCAGCAAAGAAAAATAAAATCACATTTTTTACTAAGCGAATTATGACAAACGGGGCGATGCGATCTAAAGGCTTAGCTGCTAGGTTCACTGATTTGTTGATAGGCATCGAAATCGATTTTGCATAGACACAATGGGGCAACACAATGCCAATGGACAAACGATGGCAAAGTGAAAAGATGGGCGGTGCAGAGTGGCCGCAAACTGCTCGAGTGGCAGTGCATAAATATGAGGAAAATATAAAGAGAAAAAAATGTTTACACATATACCTACTAATGTGCATGTGTGCGTGTGCATTTCAATAAATATAAAAATAAAACTAAAAATTATCATAAATCTTCGAAAAATGACAAGTACTTACACACACACAAACACACACACAACGAGGAATGAGGCGTGCAGCAAAAAGAAATGAAATTTCTAGAACGTGACACTAAAGTTGAACTGGCATTTTCAAATAAACCAAAGAATGTCTGCTGAAATGCATAAGCGTTGGGAAAGGATATTCGACCGATGCTGCAGCATTTCATGTTCGCTCCTCAGACACTCTGTGCCACATGCGAAATTGATGACAAAAGCAGCTGTTGATGTGGACGCTGTTGATGCTGATGAGACTGATGATGTTTCTCGGTGTGACAGCCTGCTACCCAATGTATGCGATGATGCTTTCAAAGTTGACACAAAAAGCACTCATACAAACATATTTACGCTGCTATATACCCACGTATGTATGTATGTATGGATGTGTATGCAAACAGCAGTAACCCTGAATAAGCAAACTCGTTGGCTGCCATGCAATGCAATCAAATTGCAAGAGAAAAGCATGAAAGAAGAAAACAACAAAAAAAAAAAGAAAAAACAAAATAATAATAAGATATTGCTTGCTAAGGCGTAGCGCAATAAAAATGCTTTAGAGCCTGATAAATGTCAACTTGAGTAGGAAAACGTGACATTTATGCGAAACGTTGCAATGCGATAGCAAAGGCGAAGGACGAGCGGCTGAGCAGATGAGCACCAGGCGCTCTAGCAGTAGCAGTTGCAAGATACACAGCAAATACTTATTTATGTATGTGCATACATATTTACACGGCGATGTTGAAAGTTATTAGGCTGCCCTACTCATCGATACACACAAACGTACATATTAAGGGACGGAATCAATTTAAGTTGACTGAAATGTGCGTGTATGTGTGTATATGAATAAAAATGTGTATGTATATGTGCATGTAAATGTGTAAGTAATATCTAGTTTTGTGCGAAGGATATCGCTAAATGAGCCTAGATTTACTTACTCTTCCCACGAGTGGTGGAAAGGACGAATGTTTACGTGCTTAGATTTTAAGCATTTAAGGCCATTGTAAGAGAGACAAACTAAATAAGGGAAGGTCAATTGATAGTGCAACAAAAGTTGGATAAATGTGGCAAGATAAAACCGATTTGATAATAGTAGTAGTAGGATTTGATCATAAATTTTGTCAAAATTTTTTCCAGCTCAAATTATGGCGTGCCACGTTAAATTTTTTTTTTTAACTGCGTGCGATAAACGTCCACATTTGGTAGTGCCCAGACCACCAAACCCCAGGCAGGAAACCCCAAATAGTTAGAAAAAGTAATTTCTCATAGCGGTCGCCTCTTGGCTGCCAATAGCAAACCGCTGCATGTATTTCTGCCATGAAAAAGTTCCTCACGAAAAACAATTTGCCGTTCGAGTGCGGAATAATGCCTCCTTTTGTAGACACGCACCACAAACAGGAGAAGAAGCTCGGCCAAACACCCAATAAAGGATCGTACAGATGCATCAATTATAGTTACAAGTTGGCGCAAAATTAGTCGTCCTATCGGAATTTTAATAATTTTTGAACAAATGGCTTCTCACGTCAATCATATTTGACACTTGTACACTAGTCGGCTGCAGTAGGCATACAAACATACAAGCAAAGGAGCGCTTGAAGGATCTCTATCACTTAAATTTTTTTTTCACATTCTACTCAAATATGAACGAGACGTTATCAATAAAACGGTCCGCGGATGATATATGGCAAAAATAAATTTTTTTGTTTTTTGGTAGGACTGTTATAAGCTTACATGGCAAATTTCAGCGTGATATGTCACATAGTTTGTTTTCTGTGCTACTGTAAACAAGTCAAGCTCGAGTGCTAGAAGTGCAAGCTAGAAGGTATTTAGTAAAAAAATTACTCAACATTCAAATTGGATGATAAATTTTGCGCCATCTTATATCTACACATGCTGCGCCTTAAATATTTAAATTTCCATTGGTTCCGATTACCATTCCTATCGATTTATCGATTTATTCTCGATTGTCGATTTTTATACGATTATAAAATTTTATTTATGCGCCATTTTTATCGACCTCACATTTTGTATCGACACTTACTACCGATTTCATATTTTTGATCGATTTTTTCAGAGATTTGGACCAGTCAAATAATTTTTTTGTATTAATTAAAAAAGTTATTCAAAAACAAACTGGTTGAATAATTTTGCGCCATCTTGATTTTCATTGGTTCCGACTACAATTTCTATCGATTTATCGATTACCATTTCCATCGATTGATCGATTTATTTTCCATTATCGATTTTTAGACGATTATACAATTTTATTTATCTTTTTTTCGACCTCTTGATCGATTTTTTTAGAGATTTTCATCACTCAAAATCATTTTTTTGTATTTATTGTATTAAAAAAGTTATTAAAAAAATGGATGATTAATTTTGCGACATCTTGTGCCTACACATGCTGCGCCATTACCATTTCTATCGATTTATCGATTTATTCTCAATTATCGATTATATTAGACGATTATAAAATTTAATGTATGCACCGTTTTTATCGACCTTTTATTTTGTATCGACATTTATTATCGATTTCATATTTTTGATCGATTTTTTTAGAGATTTTAATCACTCAAAATAATTTCTTGTATTTAGTAAAAAAGTTTTTAAAAAAATGGATGATTAATTTTGGGCCATCTTGTGCCTTCACATGCTGCGCCTTAAATATTCAAATTTACATTGGCTCCGATTACCATTTATATCGATTTATAGATTTATTCTCCATTATCGATTATAAAATTTTATTTATCACCATTTTTATAGACCTCATATTTTGTATCGACATTTACTATCGATTTCAAATTTTTTATCGACCTATTTTAAAGATTCCGTTCACTCAACAAAATTTTTTTTTGTATTACAATTATTTTTTTTTCCTTATAATTTTTTCCATACAACGAATGTCATGCATTCTCTCATTTGTATATATTGAAAAAATTCTCACAAATTATGAAAAACCGATGGGATTTTTTGTCAACTTGCAACTTTTATTAGGTTAGGTTAGATCATACAGGCTAGTTTATACACAGCTATGCCTATTTTAGTCCATCAAGATGCGCGTACTGTTTGCGAATATAAGGAGTCGCACAAGCTCCAGTTCAGTGATCTTTCAAAACTGAAAGCACCCAGTTAGCATAGGTAGCATAGTCTGGTTTTCGAGAGAGCCGGACAGTAGCCTAGGAGATGATTAATTTTTCCTCTTGTGATGATCTCGGCCGTTAGGAGTTAGATTTAGCTTGTAAGCGTGCGCTGCAACTAGGCAGTGCCCAGTTGGTATACCAACTCAGGTTTTACAGTTCCTTTTATCGAACGATATAACCGATTCAGTATACTCATCAGAGCATATGCATTTACACACGATCCTAGCAACTTTGCAATTGGTTAAACTGAGTCAGTTGCTTTTCGTCTTCCTCCAGATGTGCTCCTCTAGTTCTACTTTTTGAATTGTGCACACAGGTTTAAGTACCTGACTTATTTGATCCCCTGAAAATCTCGCGCTTTCTGTAGCTATTTCATTAACTAACTCATTTTCCTCTATGTCTTTATGCCCCGGAACCCAATAGACACAAAGCCTGCGATTACAAGCGAGCTTGTGAATTGCTTTCTTGCATTCATGGAAATTTTTTGATGACAAACATTATGATTTGATCACTTATGTATATAGGCACTTGGCTATTCGCGTAGAGGTTTATTGTGCAGTTCATTGTTGCTCCTGCACATACAAGCTCTGCAGCTTTCTTTACAGCAAAGATCTCAGCTTGAAACACACTGCAGTAGGGAGCTTAAATACCTTTTTGATGCTTAATTCCTCACAATAAATACCAGCGCCAACCCTGTCTTCCAATTTTGATCCACGCACTTTATTATACTCAAATTTAATAAGCCTAAAAACTGTATACGAAAGAACTTAGTAGAAATTCTAATTAAAAACCGTGAAATTGGGATGAAAAGTTTGTGAAATTTTTTGTAATTTTTTTAAATAAAATTTTAAAGTTGGGGGTATATATTAGGTGTGCAACTAAGTTTCCGCTGTTTTTTTGATCAAAATACAACTTTTTTCGGAAAAAAATGGTTACAAGTAAATCATTGGAAGTATTGCCCATCGCTGGCTACTACTTTTCCCCATCTTTCTGGTAGATCTCGTATAGTGTCGCGGTAAAACTGTGCATCTCTTGAGGCTATCCACGGATTAAGCCATTTTTTTATGTCTTCATATGAATGGAACTGCTGGTATGCTGGTTAGCTAGATCATGTGCCATCGATCGGAACACGTCATAATCGGACGGCGCAATATCTTTAGAATATGGCGGGTGGGGTAGGTTTTCCTATTTCAGTGTTTCTAGGTAGGTTCTAACTGGTTTGGCAATTTGAAGCCGAGCGTTGGCATGCTGTAGAATCACTTTTTCATGACTCTCCGCGTATTGCAGCCGCTTCTTGCGCAGTGCTCGGCTCAATCGCATCAATTGAAGTCGATACCGATCCCCAGTGATGGTTTGGCTTGGTTTTAACAGTTCATAATAAATAAAACCAACTTGGTCCCACGAAATACATAGCATAACCTACGCAGCGTGAATATTCGGCTGATGCGACGTCATAGAAGCAGAACCGGGCAGTCCCCATGACTTTCTTTTCTTTGGATTGCTATAATGAATCCATTTTTCATCACCCGTCACCATGCGATGAACAAAATTCTTCCTTTTTTGCCGCTGGCACAGTTGTTCATAGGCGAAAAAACGACGTTCAACACCCTTTTGTTTTAACTCATAAGGAACCCAAGTCCCCTGTTACTGAATCATTCCCAAAGCATGCAATCGCTTGGAAATGGATTGGCGGGTAACTCCTAATACTGAAGCAAGCTCTTCTTGCGTTTGAAACGGATCCTCATTGAGCAATGCCTCCAATTCAGCGTCTTCGCGGGTTTTTGGCCTTCCTTCACGCGACAGAACGTCAACATTAAAATCACCGTCTTTGAAGCGACGGATCAAATCTCGGCTTCTCTCGTTGTTTCACTTAAAGCAGCATCTCCATAAACTTTTTGTAGCTTTCGATGCGCTTCAGCTGCCGTTTTTTTCGAATGAAAGAGGAAAATCAACACTTCCCGCAAATGACGATTACTCGGCACAAAATCAGACATTTTCACAAAACCAAAAGTATATGGTACCAAAACAAAATCACTAATGTGTCGAAGCAGTTTGTTGACCATATGTATAAGCTTGGTTTATGACGTTTAGGTTATATTAGAATCGACTAGCACACACTGCTGGCGGCATCTATTGACAAACAGCGACAACTTAGTTGCGCACCTAATCGTTTTTGTTAGCAAATGAGAAATACTTTTACACAAAAATAATGAGCATTCAAGAAAAAAAAAGGGAACTAGTCGGTATTCCTCAAAATGTGAATGTGCTCTCGTTTTGTCACGCGGTGTACATTGGTAACAAAAACACACCCTTTATATGGATTGAGATCTGTGAATCAGGAGCCACTCTTGATTGAGTGCTATTTGTGCGTATGCTGTGCGACAAACTCTTTTGCAGGTCAATAACTACCTTTTTCGCACATTTTTTTTTTTTCATTTTGTTTTTGCTATAACTCAGACGTTGATTTTTGCATAATTCCAACGTTTCAAAGCAGTTAGTGTCTTAAGCCATTTCATAGAAAAACTCATTGATAAACAGATTTATGTATATTTACAATCCGCATACTTGTATGAAAAAAAGTAGAAAATCGAAACGAATACCTTTCCAGCTAACTTTATTTAGCTTCTTGCCTCGAGGCTGTGCGCGTACGTACGCGTTTTACAGTACAAGACTGCAGCCCACGCACTTGGCTAAGGTAACATATGTGCAAGTATATGTATGTGTACGTGTATGTGAATATTTATATATATATATACATATATATTTATTTAATAGCATTTGCAGGCACTTCTCTCGCCAATTGCAATATTTTGTTCACCGAGACCGCCACCACCACCACCACCACCACCGCCTCTTTTCTTTCTTTAATTAGTTGACTCGTGTACTCGTAGTAGTCGCATTCGTCGTACTCGTTTACACACCCTTTTGCGTCATTTATGTACATTTGGTGCGCATTCACAAGCCAACGAGGCGCATTTGCTTTTTGAACTGCGTAGGCTCCAACTTCACTGCCATTCTACGCTGAGTTTACTAGTTTCGCTTGATTTATTTCATTATTGTTATGGTTTGTTTACTTTTTGCATCCCATAAGCTTCAACAATTTTATGCAACTCATTAGTGTTTACATTTTTAGCCTAAATTAACCCAGTTCGTAATTAAGCGAATTTCTTTCGATATTCAAATTTGATGTCTTTATGTTGGGAGCGTTGGCGTGCATAATGATTTATTGCTCAGGCAAATATGTGTGTAGGTACGAATGCAATAATTGATAGAAAATCACATATTTCGGCAAAGAGTTTTTGCAACGTAAATTTATCGCGAAATCGTACGTCAACTGAAAGTAAAGATACGCTCGGGGAGACAAATGTAAAATCATGGAAACTGAATTAGATTGGAGAGAATGGAGCACACGCCTGAAATGCCACTCACTTGCATTTAAAAATTGATTGCAGATGACTGCGGCTAAGTCACTGGTTACAAGATGACTCACAAAAATGGTACACAGATGATTCCAGGGAGTAAGAGCAGCAATAGTGGGGCCTAGAGCACACAAATCCCTAACACTAAGTACAGATACCACGATTTTTCATGCGAAGCTCTTCGCCATAATGGAAACAGTGGGAATCATATCCAAAAGAGGGTTCGAGGAAGTAAAAATTTAAATACTTTCGGACAGCCAATCGGTTCTCAAAGTCTTTAATAACTTCACATTCAAGACAAATGTTCTAATAGCGTGTAACAATGCACTCACAAAGCTGACGACTCTCAATTAGGTTTCCATGATTTCGGTAACAAGACATGAGTGACATGAAAGGAAGGAGATGACAGACTTGTATGCCAAAAAAGGCGGCAAAAGGGCTATTTATTGGGCCAACCCCATTTTTCGGCTTTAACAAAAATAATATAAAACAGTAAACTAAAATGAGGAAATACTGGAACGGCACTAGCTGCCTTAATCACTCCAAAAAGTTTTTGAACATCAATGCCAACAGAGCAAAATCTTCTCTAACCCAATATAAAAAGGATTTCAGATTACTATGTGGAGCTTTTACAGGTTACTTTGCCTGTAATAAACACTTTAACATAATAGGGTTATCATGTTTTTTTTTTGTTTTTTTTTTTTTTGTCGGGACAACTAGCACGTGCAGCACTCAGACATTAATTAAGTCCATTGTACTACACTAGGGTTCCATTTTCATTTTCTTTAAATCCACCCGATCTCCGAAGAAATCTGAGTAGATCTTGTGGGGCCAAGGAGCCAAGATGGTCGCTTCTTAGCACATCAGTGTCAAAGACCTCAAGCCTGATTCGAGCGAAGGCGAAGCAGATGCACAGAAAGTGGTCCGCCGTCTCATCCTCTTGGCCAACCTTTCCATGTGCTTCGCCCACAGAAAGGGGCCCGTCATCAGTCCAACCAGCCATCTGCACTCCAGGCTTATCTAGTGCAAGATCATACAGGTTCTGGGCTGAGACACAGAATCCTGGGCTCGTACCTGCTAGAAGAGGAAGACCTACACTTGCTTCCTTCTAAGGAGCTGGTTCGATTCCTCGGTATAATAAATAATTATAATTAAGTAATTAGGGGCAGGTAGGCACAATAGATCAATCTGGTCGCAATAAAGGCCATAGCCTAACCCGTACAGCCATTACCAAGTCGCTGTTATTATTGTGAATTTTTTTGAAATTTTTCCGCTAAATATTCTGTGTTTGACCTTGAACTGCCCTTCAATTGGATCCCTCAAGAACAAATGGATAACGAATTTTGGCTAGGAACTCGAATAAGTTTTTTTGGTAAATTTTCTAGGTTTGTCTTTGAAAACAATTCGTCTTTATGTAGTTAGAGATTGATTTAACCTCTTAAGGGGGCTCGAAATTTGCGTACTTGGCAAAATGTATTACGGTTGATTATAACTACAATACAAAAATGCCAAACCGATTTTTTTTTATTTTTCAAGTTTTTCTAAATTTTTCATAAAGATGCCCCTATTCAAGGGTGTGTGTTTGACATACTCAAGAAAAACTTTGAAATTCGGGCCTAGGCAGTCTATTCCAAAATCATTTACAAGCATTTTAAGATAAAAATTATTAAAATTGCTTAAAAATTGGGGCTGTAGCCATTTTTGAACAAAATTTGTCAGAAAATCTCCACTGTGCGGTCGTGTGTTTTATTCCTGGACACTCTAATAGAACTAAAAAAAAGCCTGTTAATTCAAATCCGTTTGCAGACTGAGCTAAAATAGAAACGAGAGGAGCTTTTTTCTGAAACCTTCGAGTTTATTATTCAAATTAGTCCCCTCTGGCCTCGATACACTGTTTTGCGCGATCTAAAAGCTTTTCGAAAGATTGTTTCAGGTCATTGACCGGAATGTCCTTCAGGACGTCGGTACAAGCCTTTCGGATTGCCTCTATTGGACGCAAAACGTTTTCCTTTCATGGCCAAATCCAGCTTTCCGAAGAGGTAGAAGTCACAGGGAGCCATATACCTAAAGCGAATGCGGTGAGTGATTGATACTTAAAATGCGATTTCTAGTCAAAAAATCACTCACAAGAGTGGATCGATGAGATGGAGCATTGTCATACAATAAGCGCCAGCTTCCTCCTTCGCGGTATGCAGGGCAAATTCGACGAACGCGACGCAACAAACGCTTCAAAACGCCTAGATAGAAAATTGCATTGACGGTTTGGTCCATTGGCACGAACTCATTGTGGCCAATTCGTTTAGAATCGTAAAAACAAATGAGCATCGACTTAGTTTTTGGCTTCTCCCAACACGATTTTTTGGGTGGTGGCTCGTCTGGAGCCTTCCATTCGGCACTTTGACGCTTAGTTGCAGGTTCATGTTGGAAGCACAACCTTTCGTCACCAGTTACAATGTTGTAAAGGAAGCTCTTGTCTGTTCTCGCCTCTCTAATGAGGTCTTTCGTATATTGAATTCTGAGGAATTTTTGGTCCTCAGTTAACTTGTGCGGAATGAAACGTGCACAGACCTTTCGTAAGCCCAAATGATCAGTTAAAATGCGATAAATCGATGTTTTTGCAGATATTCAACTTCGATTCCATGAATTTGAACGATGATTTCGGTTCATTTTTGATAAATTTATGCACAATTTCGATGAAGTTTTTGGGTGGTTACTGATTTTGGGCGGCCCGTAACTTCATTGGCATTTATGTCCTCACAATGTATGTCCTCTCTGAGGCGTGTAAACCACCCATGAACTCTGGCACGAGATAGACAATTATCGCCATAAACTTTTTTCATCAATTCAAATGTTTCGGTAAATGTTTCACCGATTTTAAAACAAAATTTGATATCAGCTCTTTGTTCGAAACTCATTTTTGTACCGATGACACAAACAAACTGACACTTTAGACAATATAACTTCGCTTCCACTGAACCGGATGTCACCAAGCTTTCACTGGAAGTCAGTTAGAGATGTAACTTTCAACGCACTAACTCATTAAAAAGATGGCGCCATCAAAAACAATTTTTATGACACCAGTTTTTTTTTTATTTTAGACTTCACCTTGTAAAGGGTGGTTAAATTTGAAGGGCCGATGTTGAATGTGAACCACACCTAAACGTTAACGGCACCGTTGGACTTCTTTCTTAGGGTTATTTGAAATAAAAGGTGTACGTCGATAAGCCAGCAACAATTCAAGAGCTAAAGGATGAGATAATTCGGCACATTAACGGCATAGAACCTCAATTATGCCTCAGCGTCATTGAAAATTTGGACCATCGGATGGAGGTGTGCTGCCGAGGCCGCGGCGGTTATTTAGCCAATATTTTGCCCTATACGTAGTTGAGCTATACCAGTATTATTATCATAAAGAGAAATGATAATAATTTCCTAAAAGGATTGCATTTTACTTAAAATCAACACCGGCCCTTGAAACGTAACCATCCGTTAGATAAGGAACTATTTGCTTTTGGTGGCCTTTGGAGGTGTGCCGCCAAGGCCGCAGCGGCTATTTTGCCAACATTTTATTCCATGCATAATTCAGCCGTAGCAGTATTATCATAATAAAGATAAATGGCAATAATTTCTTTAAAAAAATGTATTTTATTCAAAATCAACACCGGCCCTTGAAACTTAACCAGGGCTTTATAAATTTTTAAATACCTCTCAAGTTACTGAAATTGTAAAATTTTATTCTACCTTCTGTTGTAGAATACTAGCCAATATACAACTAACAACAACTCAAATTCATTATTATGCATTATTTCAAATTTTAGCTTAAATAAGAAAAAAAAGTAAAAAATCAGAAAAGTTCAAAAGTATTCATTGGCGTCGCTTTGTCGCTTCTTTTTCTCCGTTTGATTGCAGTCAAAATAATTCCCATTGAAATTAATAGAATTGCCATGTCTATGCCCACAAGCCAAAGCGCGGCAAGGCAATTTAATATTTTCTCATTGCACCTAATCCATACACCAATCAAACAGCAACAGAAATGCAAAGGAATTCTTCAACCGCTGCTTCCTCCACTTTTGTATTTTGTGCAGTGACATAATTTATTGCACACAAAAATTTGCCGCAATGGCAAGGGAATTGCAAGTACATGCATACATATGTATGATTGCACATATGTATGTATGTGTGTGTGTGTGTATGTATAATGTGTGCATCTTCTATGCAAAAATGCCACAGAAGAACCGCAATGTGCCAACAACCATATCTATGACAACTTGAGTGGCAAAGCACTTGAACTCGCTGCACATAAATACCAAAAATTGCCATTTTTCTTTGCGGTTGAGTAAAATTCTTTGAAAAAATAAATCTATTTATGTACTTATACATACATATGCATACAACTAACACATATCTGTGTATATATTGTATATAAATAAATACAAACTATTGGGAAAAAAACGAAAAATGAATGGATAAAAGTAAAAAACAAAAAAATATGCCCCCCTAAGGCTGTCAGAGAAGTCCCTGCGGTGTCTACTGCGGCAATTTTTGTTGCTTGCGACGACAGCAATTCGTACATTGTCGTTCTACCAGCAGCCCCATTGGAGCACTGTCGCCACCTCCTCTCCCCGCTTATCTGTATGCGAGCAGTGCCTTTGCGCTGAGTGCGCATATTTGATGGATGGTTTTAAAATCAGAAATACAAAACGACAAACGTAGCCGAGTTGTTCACAAAAAGTAACGGTACTAGGAGTGTTTGCTGCATTGTTTAACCGCTTGTCTAACTGTAGATACGATTGTGTACGATTTTGCTTAGTTTGTGCGAATATTTGCCACCAGACTCGTCGTCTTTCGGCCGCTCGGTTGGTTGGCCGATTTGTTTTGTTTTGATTTGATTGCTGTTACTGTCGCTGTGGGTTACTGTTGCCGTTTGCATATTTTTAAGTTTTATGGGTTTCTAGGGAATGTCGCCATCGTGTTACTGTTGTTCAAGCTATTGCCATTGCCATTGCAGTTGCTGATGCTGCTGCTGCAGTGCCAATCGAAGATGGCAATGCTAATGATGATCCGCAAGCAACATCTACATCAACATCAGAATCAACAACAACAACAGCAACATCAGCATCTGCATCAGCCTCAGCTTCAGCCTGAGCATCAGCCTCAGCTTCAGCATTATATGCCACATGAGCACAATCGAAAAGGTTTACGACATGCCGTTTTGGCCAAAATGTCAAAGCCAGTAACCGACAATGCAATGCTTGTAAGCCCAACAACAACAGCAGCTGCGTTCGACATGCACTCATGTGTGTATAATACACGTAGCTGTGATTACTTCTCCGCATCGACGAATTTGTATGTATGTATGCATGTATGTATGTATGTACATGCACATATCCTTAGGGACAAAGTTCAGCATGGAAACCGCTTCTGAGCTTAGCTCGAGTGTGCAGTACGAATCTCTTAACAATTCAATGTATTTTGCACCTATGGACATAAATAAAAAATAAAAATTAGTCAAATAGCGGTCATCTCGTGGCATAGTACGCGTAAAGCAAATCTCAGAGTGATTGCCTACCTTAAAATGCTCATAAAAGTGGACGCAGAGTGTAAGAAATATCGCATTTACGGGAAACAAAAAAGAAGTACAGAAATACATCACAAAAAAAAATCGTTTAATGATAAATATCTGTAAGGCAATAAAAAATAACGCTATGTGAAAATTTGTCAAGATGAAAAGGAAGCTACTGATCTGTACTTCCATCGAACTGTTTAATATTGTTATTATGGTCAGTTTAATAGTCCCTAGCTCACATTCTTCATAGGTTCACATAAATTGGATGGAGGCTGGAGGTGTTTGGCCAAGCTACTCCTACTATGTGTCTTGATGTTTGCCACAGATGGAGAAACCTGCACTTTGATAATGCCTCTAAACAGCGTTATGACGTTATGAAGTTCGGAATGTTGTTTTTCAGCCTTTCTTGGTTTGCTCGAGCTTTGTGAGACGGTGCCGAGTCATGTTGAAACGTCCATGGCCTGCCAGCGAAATGTTTCTCTGTCCACGGCTTCAAAGCAATCTCCAGAGTAGTTTTCCGATAATATTTTGCATTTACCTTGATGCGAGGCTCGATGAAAATGATTGGAGAGCGCTCATCTGCGGTTACAGCGCCCCAAGCCATTACCTAAGGCGTGTACTGCCTCCTGGTGGCCAATCGATGACTCAAATTCTCGTACGAACGGTCGATCAAATAAGCCCCACCGTTTTCGTAGTTTACGAATTGCTCAATTGGAAAATTTGTCCCGTCTGAAAACGCAAAGCTCGGAAATTGACCGCTTTCGGCCAAGCGAAGCAACTCCTTCACTCTCTCAAGTCTGACTTGTTGCTGCTTTGGTGTGAGATCATGAGCCTTTTGGATCTTGTAAGTTGTCAAGTTGCTTCTTCACTTTTTGAACCATTTCACGTGACGTTGTAGTCTTTTGATGACCACCTCCATGACGTTTTGCGATGCTACCAGTATCATTGTAACGAGTAATGGTGCGATAAACAAACACTTTATTTACTTTAAGCCGCTCGAGCTCGCGAAGAATCGCTGGTTGGGGTTAGAGATCCTTTATTAGGTTAGAAATCCATTACTGATTTTCTTTTTCGCGTTTACTCTGGGCGAAATGCTTCCTTGCGCTTGTAAGCAATACTCTGGACTGTCATTTAGTCAACTAATAGGCAGTTGATGCCCGTGCGAGCGATCTGAAGTTGGTTATACTTTGAGTGCCGGACCCTCTATAAGTATGCCCCGTAAGCAGCAATTTAGTTTTCCCAATTTCTCAATTCTTTCACTTGAAATTTTATATATCACTAACATTAGTTTTTCTTATGATCTTAAGGAGGCTGAAATTTTATTCAACATGAAGAAAGATTTGGCTAACGAAGAACTGACTAATGTCTACCAAAAATTCATTAAAAACTGCAATCTGGTAAAAAGAAAAATATCTACTTATATTGCTACCTATTTACCTATTTAGGCTTCAAATTGAGTAGAGACAATTCAATAAGCCTCACCATCGATGAGAGAATTCTAGCAGTGAAGAGATCGTATGCGTCGTTAACGAAACTTTTCAAATCAAAACTACTAAACAGACAATGCAAATTGACTCTGTATTAAACCATCATTAGACCAGTATTATGCTATGCAGCTGAATCGTGAACAGCTGAATTGGAGCAGATAAAACAAAACTGCAAGCCTTCGAACGAAAAGTACTCAGAAGAATTTTCGGAGCAATCAAAGATCACGGCGAGTGGCGGATAAGATGGAACGACGAGCTAGATCAACTGTTAAAGGGCGAAAATGTTATACGTTTCATCAAAGCGCAGCGGTTAAGATGGCTGGGTCACATTACAAGAATGGACGGTACGAGGGCGCAGAAGAAAATCGTAGAAGCCAGAGCGTTCAACACTAGAGCAAGAGGGAGGCCGAGAACAAGATGGACCGACGAACTAGAGGACGACATCAAGAAACTTCGGATAACGAACTGGAAAAAAGTCGCAAGCTTTCAAAATATGATGATGATTGGTAGGAAGTAGATATCACTGGACTGTTGCTCCTAAATCTTGCCTTGCCTAAAACTGAGGGCACATCTTGCGTTAATTTTTTTTTTTTTTTTTTTTTTCATTTCATTTAAAACTAATTTGACACTAAAAAATAAAAACTCGTTTGCAATACTGGGCCTGGTAAAATGAAAAATTACGAAAAAAAAACAAACATAAATATTAGCTGACGGTTGCGCGCGCTTAGCATAAATCTGTCAAATTTTGACACATGCGCTGTCAAATGTCAGCCGCTCACAATGGGTATGCAAATATCCATGAAATTTGAATGTGTTCCTAAGTACTGTACATTGAATATATTCATAAATGTATGTAAATGCACTTAAAAGCTGGCGCTCAATTGTAATGGCAATTGTCTTTTCCCACTAACAAAGGCTAAGCAACTTTTGTGTTGCGTTCCAATGTTTTTTTTTTCTTGGCACTTTCATTATTATTGTACTTGTATCGATTGTCTATTTTGGCTTTGTATGAGCTATAATTTTGTTGTAGACGCGCACATTTGCATTGTATGTGTGTATGTGCATATGCATGTTCGAAACCTCACTACTGACACACTGCGCGTGCGGCCGATTGGCTGTGGGCTGATCAACTGTGCTCTCGAATGACCGTTAAATTTAAAAGGTGTGAATATGGTGAATGAACTTTGAGGTTTTTGCGCTTTTACGCGCAAATATTTCTTTGTCGATTACAATCTTTGACACACTGGCCTCACATTTCTCCTTTTTTTCCTGCATTAGATGTTCTACTTTCAGTTGAAAGTTTCCCCTTCCGAAAAAATAGCTACATCAGTTTATAGCCGGAGGTGCTTGGACAAACCTGCAGCCCACATTTGCAGGCATAATGAACGATTTTATATGTCTTTGAGTCTTCACAACTGTGCGTTCTATTGCTTTCATTATAAGCGCCTATCTGCATTCATTGCTGTTTTTGTTTTGTTAACCCTTGAGTTGTTTGTTTGCATACGAGTATTGTAGTTTTTTTTTCCAAGCCCTCTACTGTTATTGAACAGTTTGACTTTATGTACGGGACGGTATCTAATTTTTTTCCTTTTTCAGTTTTGTTCAGTTGAATTTATTTCTAATTGCCCTCCAGCGCTTTCGAAGTGGTTCAAGATGGTCTGGCCCTCAACCGTTTACGAGTAATCAACACATTTTAGCGCGTCCGCCAGCAGGTAGAAATCAAATGGGTGTGCAGTTGCTCCTAAGTGTCTTCTCATTGTTGTAGGTCGATTCGTACATTTAAATGTTATAGGCGAAGTAAAAAGTTCTGAGCGTTTCTTTTGGTTTATTTCGTTCAAGAAATTAACATAGTTAGGCTTTTAAGATTTAGAGCAATTGCACGCAAGTTCAGTCGCAACTGCTGGAAATATTTGTGGGTCAATACCGGTGGATGCGATCAGAATAAGTTTAATGATTTATAAGTAGTTGGAATATGATGCCATATAACTTTTTTTATTTTCAGATTTTTAATAACTTTCTTACAAAGTAGAGAATACCGAGAATTCGTTTTTAATAGAGAGGTTATATTAAAACTTTTTTTCAAACAAAAAAAAACAAGAATTTAATTAAAGAAGAATGAAAAGTTATTACTTATATGTTATTTTAATTAATGTTTATTTATTATTTTATTACAAAAAAAAAAAAAAATAATTCCTTAGCATTGAGAAAAAAATGAAAAGAAAAAATAAAATTGACAAAAAATCAAATTAAATTTAATTTTTTTATACAAAATTTTCGGCCATTTTTTTGAAACAATTTAATTTGGTTTTGTTCAAAATTTTCGGGTTTTGTTTTTTTGTAATAAAACAATAAATAAATAATAATTTTTCAATATTAAAAAAAAGAAAACCATTAAAAACATGTAATTTATTATCTTATTACGAAATATCCACGAAAATTTTTAACAAAAGAAAATTAAATTTTTTTCGAAAAATATACCCGAAAATTTTCAGCAAAAAAATTTAATTTCTTTCTAAAAAACAAAATAAATTAAATTTTTTTATAGAAATTTTTCGGGCATATTTTTCGAAAGAATCTAATTTTGTTTTGTTAAAAATTTTCATAGATGTTTTGTAATAAATAATAAATTAAAAAGTATTATTTATTTATTGTTTTATTACAAAAAAAGCCCTGAAAATTTTTAACAAAAAAAACTAATTTATAAGGACAGCTGTCGATGAAAAAATAAGAAAAAAATTTAAGCGATGGCTTTAAATAAAAAAATATTATTTTATTATTTTTGTTCATCATTTTCGGTTTTATTTGTAATAATTTTTAAAAACTTAAATAACAAAAAAAATGAATACCACGTAATTTATTATTTTTTACGAAATATCCACGAAAATTTTTAACAGAAGAAAATTAAATTTTTTTCGAAAAATATGCCCGAATATTTTCAGCAAAAAAATTAAATTTATTTCGTTTTTTTTTGCATTTTTTTAGTGTTTAGTACTTCCTCTAATTAGTAAATAACAAAATATTGTATTATTTAAATTTTTAAAAATTATTAATATTTATTTCAAAAAAAATTCCCCGAAAATTTTGGCCAAAAAAAAATTTTTTTTTTTATTTTAATTTAATTGCGCAAAATCAAATAGCATTTTATTATTTATTATTTTATTAAAAAAATATTCCCGAAAATTTTGAATAGAAAAATCACATTTTTCCAGTATTTTTTCATAAATTATATATTATATTAAAAAAATTTATTTTTCTAAAACTCTTGGGATGGTTTTCTTTTTTGTTTGTAATACAATAACAAAATATTCTTTTTAGAATTTAAATTTAATTTTTTAAACATTATTATTTTTATATATTTTTTTTATTTAATTTTCTTTTTGAATTTTTATTTAGTTAAAAAAATTAAATAATATTTTATTACCTATTATATTAGTAAAACAAAAAAAACAATATTCCATAAAATTTTGAACAAAAAACTTACGTTGTTTTTCTAGTATTTTTTTTTTTTTTTAAATTAAATATTTTCCATTTTTTTGGTTTTTTGTTTCTGTTTTCAAATTTCTCGGGTATTGTTTCTTTGTTTTTGTTTGGAATACAATAATAAATAACAAATTATGAAATTAATTAAAATTTGAATTTTTTTTTAAATATTTTTATTTAATTTTTTTTTTCTATATATTGTAAAAAAAACCCCGATAATTTTGAACGAAAATAACACAAATAATATATTAATAATATTTTTCATGTGAATACCATCGCCATATATTTTTTTCATTAATAGCTGTGACTGTGCTCAGTAATCGCTAGAAGTCCTACCTCGTAATAGAAATACCTTTATCGGGCCAGTGAAAAATAAAACAAACTACGCTTCAATCGGCTTGTAAATGCACGTAATATAGGAGTATGTATGCTATCGGCTCCCTAGACCAGTATTTAGCACTGATTTTTCACTGCTTCCCTGTATATAATTGAAGATAACTCGAAAGGTTATGGAAATCTCACAAAGAAACTCTCAGTGATTGCAAAGCGTAGTATCAGTTATTAATGCAAAAAATAATAAAAAAACTTAAAGAGGGTTGTTTTTCAAAAAGGACCACAAAAAAAAACTCAAAAATAACCAAAAATTATGCACAAAAAAATATTTTTCTAAAAACTTTGCACAAAAAAGGAAATTTATTGAAACAATTTTTTAGAATAGGGAAACATTTTGTTAAAAACTTTTTTGGAAAATAATTTTTTTTTTTAAACTTTTTGGAAATTTCTTTTTTCGAAATAATTTTTTGTGGAAAGTTTTTGGTAAATTGTTCTTTTGTGCAAAATTGTAGAAGATGTTTTTTTTTTGTGCACAATTTTTAAGGACTTTTTTGTCGTCATTTTTGAAACCTTCAACCGTCCTCAATTATTTTTGAATATAAAAAAAAACAATTTCGTGTTTTTTTAAGTACATTTTATGCTAAAAATATAAAAAAAAAATAAATATATTAACATTTTAATTTAAAAAACTGTATACCTGAAAATTTCAGCAAAAAGTTAATAAAAAAACTGAGGACAAAAAAAACAGTTGCAAAAATTTTGCACAGAGTAGAATATTTTTGAAACAATTTTTTGGAAAAAAATTGTTTGTGCAAAAAGTTTGTTTTGTCCAAAATTTGTGGAATTTTTGTTTTGTGCAGAATTTTTGAGGTAGATCAAAAATTACACTGATTTTTAAGAATTTTTTTTGGACGCAGTCTTGTGCATTTTCTCCCTTTGACGCTTACTCTACATATATTTTTTTATGGCAGAAAACACCCAACAACGTTAGGTTTTTGGATTTATCGCCATGAAGTACACACTATGGATGTACCGAAAAAGAGCCACTCAATGATATTATAACTATATTTAAATTTGCGTATAGCTTTTATAACTGAGAAGCTTCTCATCAATGCAATTTGTGGTATTTATGGTCTATAAATCATGGAATACTTTTTGCTTTGTTTGACTTTGCTTTTATTTTTAAATTTTTAATAATATTTGCAATATGACTGAACGATTTTATTCATTAAAAGACTTCATATAAAGCATATATTAATTTGGGTCTTTCTTATTTACTTTCAGATATAAATTTAAATCAAAAGGTAAGTATTTTAAGCATTTAAGTCAATCGCATAGTTTTCTTATTTTAAGTAGACTGTATTCAACTAAGCTTCCGATGTGAAAAAGAAAAAAAACTAAATAAAAAGAGGTTGTCTGTAAAGTCGGAGTACTGACGATAGTTCCTCGTGACAACGTCAGAAGAAAATAGTGATGGAATGTTTGCATTTTTCAAAAGAAAATTTTAATTTTATTTGTTTGATAGATATTTTGTATGGATATAGAGAAGGAGGTAAATGGAATCGCAATGGAATAGGTCAATTAGAATTTTTGAGGTAGATCGAAAATTACACTGATTTTTAAGAATTTTTTTTGGACGCAGTCTTGTGCATTTTCTCCCTTTGACGCTTACTCTACATATATTTTTTTATGACAGAAAACACCGAACAACGTTAGCATAACATAACATAACATAACATAACATAACATAACATAACATAACGTAACACAACATAACCTACCATAACATAACATAACATAACATAACATAACATAACATAACATAACATAACATAACATAACATAACATAACATAACATAACATAACATAACATAACATAACATAACATAACATAACATAACATAACATAACATAACATAACATAACATAACATAACATAACATAACATAACATAACATAACATAACATAACATAACATAACATAACATAACATAACATAACATAACATAACATAACATAACATAACATAACATAACATAACATAACATAACATAACATAACATAACATAACATAACATAACATAACATAACATAACATAACATAACATAACATAACATAACATAACATAACATAACATAACATAACATAACATAACATAACATAACATAACATAACATAACATAACATAACATAACATAACATAACATAACATAACATAACATAACATAACATAACATAACATAACATAACATAACATAACATAACATAACATAACATAACATAACATACAGTTCAAGCAAGGTAACGACGCATGAGCAAGATAACGACGTATGAGCAAGATAACGACGCATTTTTTGGTGCGTGCAGCCGGCTACAAAGAATTATAAGACGTTATCACGTCAAAATCCAGTTAAAAAGCTCAAAATTAGATGAAAGTGTGTTTAATTTTTATAAATAGTATATAAAGTTTCAAATTGGATTTATATGGTTTTGGTTAAACAAAAAAATTATAAAAAATAACAGAAAAAAGCATTGAAAATCTTTAAAAAAAAATCATCCGTCGTCGAGTTTTGTTGTACAGTATAATTACACGCTCGCATACATTTCAAAATTTGTTAAGCCATATTAAATTATTCCGCCTCCACTTGAAAGCTAGCGCGACTGCATTCTCGCATATTAAATATTTAAATGAGTAAACAGCGAGAAAATGAAAAGATCTGCAATCGACAACACTTTGACATTTATTAATGGCATTTAGTCACAAGCAAATCTTGAATAATACTGAGAAAATTACACACGCAACAGGAAAGAATAATGAAACGAAAAAGAGAAATGAAAATCATAGAGAGTAAACTGAAGCAAATACAAAGCCACTTACATATACACCCACAGATACTTACATGCATAGATTTAATGTGCAAGCGCACCATTTAGCCTACTTTTAGCGACACAATTCGTCATAATGCAGTGCCAATTGGCCAAATGCGAATCTGAGAAATCTTAGCATTATCGCATGCAAAGTGGAAGTGGAAGTGCTGGTATTCTGGGTCAAGCTACAATAACACGATACGTTTTGCTGGCATTAAAATTGTCGGTTGCACAAATGAAAAATTTGCTCCTATTGTGCCGTGTGTGTGGTGTGTGTGTGCGTGTGTGTGTATTGATCAGAACAGGTGAAAGATTTGAGTTAATTTCGGATTGCCGGTAGGAAAATCAGTTAAAAAAATAGAAAAAGTCGACATGATTGCTCATCAGCATTAAAAATGTTACCTCTCAATAATCGAAGGGCATAGAATTATATGAAGTAAAATGAAGGGAAACATTTGGGGAGAAATAATAGGCACACACAGACTACTAAAAAAGATAGCAAAGCACGTAAGTGTTTTGGCCAATTGAAATGCTTTTTCCTCTTTTTCTTTTTCTTATTATTATTATTATTAAATATTTTTTTTTTTTGGGAGTCCTCTTTTTTTATAAACGTTCAGCTCATTGCCTAACAAAAACCATATAAATCCAAGTTTCAAATGTTTTACAAAAATCAGAAAAATCACAAAAGAATTTCATCACAATTGCAAGATTTTCTTGAAAGATTTTCGATACGCATTTTTTTGCTTATTAAATTTTAGGGTAAGTTAAAGTTGAAAGTGCAAGTTTTAGGTGGCTAAAAAATCTTATTGATTAATTTTTTTCTTCTCTTTCTTTAATTAAAAATCTTGTAATTGGTATGAAAAGTTTGTGGAATTTTTTAATTTTTTTTACAAACTTTCATAATTGAAATTACATGGTTTTTATTAGGCAAGACGCCAGACTTTTCTGCAAAAGTAATGAACATTCGAGATAAAAAAGAAAAAAAATAGTCAAAACTGGTCACAACGTGAATGTGCCATCGGGTTGTCGCGGGATGTATAGGACAATATTTCCAATGGATTAAAAATTATGCCCGTTTTGAATTCTCGTTAGCTTTGGATGGCATTAAAGTAAAAAAGTAAATAAGAAATTATGAATAATAAAATTTCGAAACTAAAAGTGAGCTAAAAGTGATTTGTCTAATTAAAATGAAACATATTTCTCCAAGTTCGAATTACGAGTAGAGTCAGCGGAGTTAATTGGATAGTAGTGCGAATGAGAAATAATTATAGAAGTGAGGTGAGCGGACCTGAAAAAGCTACGATTTAGGAGCTAGAGATCTATTCCTATGAACCGTGCAGAGGATTGTGGATGAAGCTAAAGCTCACCCTAAGCTGTAATCGCTACGTGATGATGACGACGATGATGAGTAATAAGTTGTTCAATAAGTTTTACGGTTCGATAAGAAAAACACAGTTTTATGGTTTATTATTCAGTATAGTCTCCCTGAATGAGATTTCAATTTATGAACTCCATCACTGAAGTGATAATCTGGAAGGGCTGCAAAATACGCATCCACAGCTATTCTGACCTCATGACTTAAAAAAAACGTTTTCCCCGCTTACATTTTTTTGGGTCTGAAAACGCATGGAAATCACCAAATGCCAAATCTAGCCAATAAAGTGAATGCTCTAACACTTTGAACTTTAATTCATGGATTATAGGCAGTGTCAAGCCGCTTTTATGACTCGGTGCATTGTCCTGATAAAAAATAATTTTCTTCTTTTCAAACTCTTTCCCTCAGCTGGTCTAGAAGGATACAATAATATTCAGAAATTCTTGTTTCGCCAGTTTTCAAGTAATCCACAAACAAAATTCCTTTCACACCCCGAAAAACTGATGTTAATATCTTCTTGGCTATTTTTTGGACACGAACTCATTTCGGCACCGAAGAAACAGGCTCACACCACTCTTTTCTGATTTAGATTCATTGTGAATTTGGGTCTAGTATCATCCATAGTGATGAATTGACGCATAAAATCCACCTTTGTTCTCCTCATTTTTCTCCTGCAAAGTAATTCTCCATCGTGATATAACACACTAGGACCAGTTTTTCTTTCCAATCCATGAAATACTTTTTGTTTCTGTAAATGGTTCTAAAACTGCGCATTTTTCAATAAGTTTATTTCACCGAATGTTTTATAATTTTAAAATAGCTCATCACTAGACGTACTGTATAAGCCCAAAAAATGTATATGCAATATTTGTTCGTACCCTGAAGGTAACAGTGTAAAAAATGTCACTTTTACTTCTTGGTTTAGCATCTAAGTCACATAATAATTAACCCATAAGCATGAAAAAATAATTAAAAAATTCATTTGATTGAACACCACAGCCAGTTTTGTGCCCGCAGTAAAAAGGCCTTTAGATTAGATTCGATTAGATTTGTGGGGGGTTGGACAAGTCCAAGCACTCAGTCAGTAGACCATTGTATATTACTACACCCGGATAGATTTCAGTAGAAAGAATAGAGATAAGAAAGATAAAAAGTGGGTGGTAAGACGGATAAATTAGTTTGAGGCCACTCTTCTATAAATCTCTTGGATTCATTGATGAATTTTAAGAGATCCGGAAGGGGACGAGTATGAACTTTAGCCATACTCAGTATATCGCAACCCAATATCCTAAGTCTAGTTCTGGAATATGCAGGACAGCTGCAGAGAAAATACTCTGCAGTGTGGTCATTCTCAAGACAGGATAGGCCCGATATGGGCTGTCCACGACCCCCATGGTAGCCATACGCTGACTGCAGACGTTGTGCGCTGTGATTACACCCACCAGTACTCTCAGGTCCTTTCTGCCGAGTTTTAGGAGAAAGGTCGCTATTCGCAAGTTTGGTTCTTTCACAAAGCACTTGGTTACTCTGCACGAGTTCAACTCAGACCAACGTCCTCTATGGGTAGACCTCATGAAGTCGTCAATCCATAGTTGAATCGATGCGGAATTGACACCTAGAAAGGGTTCAAGGTCTAGAGCAAAACATTTTTGGTATGCGCTTTTTGGTATGTCCTTTACAGCTCTCCAGGGATCCGCTTTTTACCTCCTCAATTGTGGCAAACCTCCGTCGCTCTTTTGAGTTTTGGATTTGGTTGTTTTTTTAAATCCTTGTTCCGTCCGCTCGGCAGCATAGGGCCTCAACAAGACTCTTCGTACACTATTCTGGGCTATTGTTTTTGCACCGTCCCACGCGATGTCTGAATCTGCTAGCTCCCATTACATCGACCTTCGTGAAAAGTAATACTTGGCCGACCGCGACCTCTGCTCTATGCGGGTTTCAGTGCAGCGCCATTCTCATAATGCTATCTGGTAGTTTTCTAAGTGTGTGACCTATACATCGCCATTTTCTGTGTTTGATTTCCCATGGGATGGGCTCCTCATACGTTGATCTCCACAGCGCGAGGTTGCTGATGGTATTCGTCCAGAATATTCTACAGATGATGCGGAGGCATTTGTTGACGAAAGATTGTAGCTTCTGTGTGATGGTGTTAGAGACCAACCATGTTTCACTTCCGTACAACAATACTGAGTTCACACATAAGTTGAGTATGCGCCTGGAATCTTGCGAACTCGCCTATACTGTATGCATCCGCCCAAATGTCGCCCTCGCCTTGTTTACCCTGCAGTTGACATCTTCATCTCCTCCGCTGTCTGCTGTGATGGTGTAACCGGGTCTTCAATTGCATGTCAGTTAGTTTGTGAGATAGGAGGAGGAGATGTCATCGGCGAAGTCCAGGTCCTCAAGATTTCTAGTGAAACTCCATACGATGCGCCTTTTGTGTGGGGTCAATTGGCTCATAGAGCCACCCAAGACGATGGCGAAAAGAAGGGGCGACAGGGGACAATCTTGCCTTACACCTGCGTTGGTGGTGAATGGGTCGCTGATGTTGCCGTTGTGGAGCACCGCCAGTTCAGAGTTCTTGTAAACGTACTGTAAAAAGTAAGGTGAATTTGGTTGTAAAATGAAAACTCTTTATTTATTCTTGTAAATCAATTTCATCTCCTTCAAAATAATCCCGTCTCGACGAAATACACTTATGCCAACGAGTCCATTTCCGGTATAGCCATCAGCACCCTCTTCGATACAGCTTTTATCTCCTCAATCGACTCGAAACGCGTTCCCCGGAGTGGTCTCTTGAGTTTTGGGAATAGCCAGAAGTCACACGGAGCCAAATCAGGCGAATACGGTGGTTGCGGAACGATATGCGTGGAATTTTTGGCGAAATGGTCACGAAGAACGAGTGCAGTGTGAGACGGTGCATTATCGTGATGCAAAAACCAAGAGTTGTTGGCCCATAACTCTGGTCTTTTTAGACGTATTGCTTCACGTAAACGACGCATAACGCTCAAATAATATTCCTTATTAACAGTTTGGCCAGGTGGAAGGAATTCATGTTGCACCACACCACGAAAATCGAAAAAAACTGTCATCATGAACTTTATTTTTGAACGACTTTGACGTGCTCTTTTCGGTCTGGCCTCACCTTTAGCACGATATTCGCTTGATTGGTCGGTTGTTTCAGGGTCGTAAGCATAAAGCCAAGTCTCATATCCCGTAATGATGCATTTGAGCTTGTCCTGATAGTCTGAAAGCATTGTTTCACACACATCAACGCGACAACTTTTTTCCAAGAAATTGAGAGTTTTCGGTACCAAACGATATTTGACTTTTCGTAGGGCCAAATGGTTTTTCAAAATGGTTTTCACAGATCCTTCTGATATTTCGCTCATATCAGTATTGTCTTTAACAGTCAACCGACGATTTTTGAGCACTAACTCTTTCACTTTATTGACGTGTTGGTCATCTGTTGACGTCGATGGTCGTCCGGAGCGCTCCAAGTCATCAACACGTTCTCGACCCTCTTTGAAGTCTTTCTACCACTTATAGACATTTTCCTGCGACATGGTCGAATCACCAAATGTCTTCTGCAACATGCTAAACGTTTCCGCAGCCGAAATTTCATTCCGCAAACAAAATTTGATGGCTCTTCTCTGCTCAATCAAATCAGACATTGTAAAAATCGAAAAATGCACTCTTGGTCGTTTGGTAAGCACAAGCGTAAATATATTACTGATAACGACATTCACATGAAAGTTGGCCCAGATGTTATTAACAGTGCTGCCAACTCATGAAAAAAATAACTAGAGCGAAATTTTAATCCCGCGAAGTTTGCCAAATAAATTCACCTTACTTTTTGCCCACTTTTTTATCTTAGCGTAAACTCCCTTTCTACTCAACGCCTGCAACATGGAGTCTCGTTTGAGTGTGTCGAATGCCTTCTTTGCAGTCGACAAAGAGTATTGGCTGGGTCAACACAGCTTCGGTGAGAACAAACTCCAGCTTGTTCGTCCCTTAGGGAGTATTTGATGCATTAGAGTTTGCCATGCATGATCGTTCTGGCTGTATGCTATCTTCCCTACGGCTTTGTTGAGCCTCAGCTTCTTCATTGCATCCTTAATCTCCGCTAGACTAGGGCAGGTATTTTGCTACTGGTTGTTGTGCTGCCCACTTTGATGCTAGATTCGCACTTGCTTCAAAGATTTCTTTACATCTACGAATCTGGTCATCATTGGACGTCAGTAAATCAAAATTCAGATATCTGATTGCTTGGCTACTACTACTTTGCTGATTGATTAGGCGGCCAACTATGCGCTACAGCTATATTATATTGTTTGTTCTGGCTGCATCTAGCTGGATCTTCATCGCTAGTAAGATCTTCAAGGAACTTTCTTTTATCGTTTCTGGCTGATTTTTTTACTTGCTTCGCCGCCTCTCTGTAGGCTGACCGAAGGGAGCCATTGCTGATGAGTTGATTTCTTTGTATTCAGCGGTTTACTACGCAAAGCATGACTCATGTTGTTCCAAGAAGGTATGTTACGGACTAAAAGACAGGATTTCCAGCAGCAAAAAACTGTCTTTGTTAAAATGAATTTTTATACAAAAACAAGCTTGAATTTGGAACTCTTTGTATAGTAATTCACGATTATTTTTATTATTTATATTTTACAAGTTTTACTACTACATTAAAAAAAGCTGTTGGTAATTCGATAATTTTAAGTATTAAAAAAGTTACCTTTATTGTCTATGAATTTTGAAAAAATAATTTAAACTTCTTCAGCACTGAAACTTTAGTGTATCATTCGATTTCCTTTGAGGTCAGTTGTTATAGGCAGTAGATTTACGTTACGCACACGGCATGACATATAAATAAATAAACACACACAAACATACTCAAAAACACATAGATTTAGTCAACATGCCCGTATTATTACGTTGATTTCAATTCATTATTAACGAGCGAGCTTCTGCAGCTTCATGCACTCGTACAGACATACATACATACACGCAAATTAGCTGGCGAGTGCCGGTTATATTCAAATTGTGTCAATTTAGCATTTAACTCTTGCCTCCCTACCCCACTGAACATGCGCATACATACAGTCATATATACGTCTATACGTATCTGTGCATCTCGTTCGGCCGATAGCTAGAAAACGAAAAATAAAAAAACGCATACAGTCCGTGAAACAGCAATTTATCTATTTATCGCTTAGCGAATCAGTCTGGCAATCTGGTTGAATGAACTAGTTTCATTTATTGTATTCATTTTTTGTAAAAACAACGTTTTCGTTCTTTTCGCTCTTCGTTATTATTGTTGTTATTGTGATTGTCCAGGCGTACTGTTCGTTGAACTGGTCTGCTTTCCTGTTTGTCCAGCCAAAGGCAGCGAATATTGTTGCTGACAGCAGCAACTGGAAATTTCATTTTTCATTTTATTTTCTAATCCGTCAACGCTGTGCAAGACATATTTCTCTAATTAAACATGTTGATTAAAAAAGAAAATGCAACACGCAAATGTTTATCGCGGCAAGTTTGTGTCTTAAGTCTTTCGTTAACTTGACTTTTGATTAAAATTCGATCATTCGTGTAGCAAACAGCAAAACAGCCTCCAGCGCACAAGTTTAATGGCATTCTACGGCACACTCGCTCGTATAAATGTACCCACTTGGCACATATACACAAACACACCGGTAGGTATGTATGTACGCAGGCAGTTGGGCATAGATTTATAGTATTGAGCATAAATTGGGCACATTTTTTCGAAAATCGGCTATAATATCACAAAACTGAGGAGGGTGCGAAGGACCGCATGCATTGGGATCATCGGAGCATGTAAAACTTTCCCCAGTGTTGCGCTGAATGCCCTTTTGCACTTACTTTCCATCGACTTTTACGTTATTTCCATCGCAGCTCAAACTACAATCAGGTTAAAAGAGGTTGGCCTCTGTAGGTAATCTCTCAAGAGGCACAGTGGCATTTTCAGGCAGTTAGCACCGTTTTTCTCCGAACTTCGAAGAGATCTCTTTATCCTCAAACTAGAGTTCGAGGGTGGTGCTAGGGCAATCTTTCGAAATAGGCAGGAATGCAACTTGGGGAAAATCGGCAACGAAACTTGCACATCTGTCTTCACTGACAGATAGAATCGGGAGTTGGAGCAGGGATTTTCTCTAAACCAGCTAATTTATCTGTCTCCTTTAAACTGCCGAACACTGCTACTGTTCTTCAAGCAGAAGTCTATGCGAACCTGCAGGCATACAAAATGCTCAGGGAGCGTTGGAGCGAGGAAAATATTAACATTTGTTTCGATAGTCAAGCCGCGATTAAGGCTCTGACGACACCATGGTGCAGAAGGAAACTAGGAAACTCTTGTAAGGAGGACACCAAACCTTTCGGGTAACATTTCTCCGATCCGGCTTCCAGGACATAGCAACATAGAGGGAAGTGAAATTGCTCATGAGCTTGCAAGGAAGGGGACTGAATTGGCCTCAGAGACCTCCTACCCAGTCATCGGCATCCCCCTGACAGTTGCTAAAGGTGAACTGCACAAATTATTTCTGAGCAAAGTGCAAAAACGATGAAGCTCCATTTCTGTGTGTGTTATTTAGAAAACTCTTTGGCCTCAGTACAATAAACGGAGGGCTCAGAAAGTCCTTTGGACTCCTCGCCATTCAATTTCCGAACTCGTAACTGTGCTTACCGGTCACTGGACGAGCGGCACACACCCATAAAAATAGGTTTACCATTTAACCCCCATGGCAGGAGACTGTTGAGCATTTTCTCTGTAAATGAGAAGCACGATAGGGGCACTAACAGAGCTTTGTCTAATTGAAAAACGTGAAAATAAAATGTGGGTAACCCCTAATGACTTTTGTCGAAACTGTCAAGACATTAAAGAAGAAAAAAACGGTATAATCCCTCCTGCATTGTGCTGTACAGAAATAAGCTTTCCACGCTCGGATTCGCCTTTCTTGAGAGATCTAAATTTCAGGTTACCGAAACTAGCAAAATTCATTAAATCCACGGGTTGATCCATAGAAGACTCAGCAGTGTAAAGGAAAAGACTCCAGTGGTATCACAATGGGGTTATTCAGACCAAAATGTATGGGTGAAAGCCATTCAAACTGCCCCATCCTACGCTACTGAAATATTAAAAAAAAATATATTTTTTCTTGCAAATACTACCGCTGCTATTAGATTATAAGACCTAATTTGCTGAATATCATTATATTAAGATAGATTGCAAATAAAATACTTACAAAAAAAAAAAAAAAAAAAACTTTTTACACACCATCTTTATTGATTATCACTGCCAAATTCAGTGAAATTTTCATGACTGCAATTTACTGAGCATCCGAAACGTTACAAGTCACAAAGATACTCGCTAACATCAAAGCTTAAATTTAGTGAATTGAGACTGGTGAAGATTAGCGAATACCAAATTGAGCTTGACTGAAACGGAAAGTTGCTTAAGTTTTGCTCAAGCATTTGTTATTTTATTATGAGCAAGGCTTGCAATTTACTTAGAAAAAAATTAAGGGAGGAGCCTGCTTTAGAGGCTTCAAAAAATTGATTTTTTTTTTTTGCATAAATGCCTTCCCAAACTATCCTAGAATGTATCCTCAAAATTTCAGAAGAAAATTCAAAATATTTTCGGAGTTACAGAAGAAATTGTGAGCAAGCGTCGAGCAGGTATACGAGCGGCCGGATCGTTCGAAGTGCGATTTCTCGGTTTTTTATTTTTACGATTTTTAGTAATTGGCGGGAAAGATAGCGAAAAAGTTAAACGTCCTACCGAAACGAGATAACATTGATTGTATTCGAAATTAAATTCTCTTCTAGCTGAACCTAAAAAACCTTAAGAAAGTTATGACTAACCCACTTTTTAAACAACCTAAAGTGAATTTGTTTTTCCAAAAAAATGAATTTTTTTTTAATTAACGAAAAATTGTTGAACTTCTCAATTTTGTTTAATTTTCTTGGTTCAACTAGAAGCCATGCTATACTAAAATAAAAATTTGTTTGAATTTTTGGTTTCAGATGAAAATTGCGACCTGCATCTTTCCCGCCGCACGACACATGCACACTCGAGGCGCCTCGGCAAAATGCTTGTACTAGGCATAATATGGCATATATTTAAATAAAAAAATTTGAGAAGACTGTTGAAATATATTATAATAAAATCTGAAAGTTTCGTTTCATTCGAATATTTCTTTCCTTCCCAAAAAAATTCACGAAAAAGTCGATTTTTTGAAGCCTCTAAAGCAGGCTCCCCTTTCAATGCTTTCACGAAGTTCATAGAAGGAAGTGTTGAAGAAAATGTCGAAATGTTGACTTGGCATCGCTCTCAACTTGTTGGGCTTTGCGCTTCGACTACTTGGAAAATTTTAAGTAAAGATCTTAGCTTAAGTGCCTTTAAAATACAGTTCGTGCATGATTTGAAGAGAAATGACCATCGCTTGCGTCGCATTATTGCTGATTGGGCTCATTTAGGTTTTGGAAATTGGTTTTGGTATTGGAAAAAGTCTTGAAAATTTGGACTCATCGAATGGATCATATAACTCGTAGTCGTGGTAAATATGTCTAGGATATCACATTCAAAACATAAGTGCCGTTAAATTATCTACCAGTTTATAATAAAAGGAAAATTCCTACCAACAATATTTCTTTCTATTTTCTGTTATCATTCCAAGTCCTCAAACTCTTGAAAAAACACTCCATACATCTTGGAAAAGTTTGTGAACGAATCCGCACAAAAAGCGACTTAAGTATTTCACACGACTGTAGGTATATATGCGCACATATATACATAGTTACATTTCTACATACCCAATCCAATCTTGTCTAGTCTATAATTTTTCGCATTTGTCGTTTGAGGCGATTCGCTCTATGACTTCTGCTGCATCGCATGCCTCTACACACATGCACACATGCACATTTATGTATGTGTGTACTTCGCTTTGTAAGTGTGTTTGTGGTGCGTGTCCACTGCGCGTATTTTCATATTACTTATTTTATTTCTTCTTGCGTTTTTTCATATGTCCGACTGGCGCAGACCTATTTGTGCTCCAAATTACCTCCCTCCTCGAAAATACATACGCGAGTAAAGTCAATTTGTATGGACGTTTGTAAGTTCGTTTATGCCTGCACGGATTCCTATGGCCAGTTTGGAAATTTTTCTTAGTAATTTTTGTTCGAAAAAATAGTCTGTTTACTATTTCCAATTCCAATTTGTTGCATTTTTAATATACTTTCCAGAGAGTGGTTATTTATAGATATGTTTGTGAGTATCCTAGATACATACATACAAATATTTGTGCGCGACTGTATGTGACACTAATGTTTGTGTGCTCATTTGTGCGCTCATTTGTTTGCTTGTTTGAGGTTAATGTCATTCGTGGCCGGAGGATATTATTTTACTTTTGTTTATGGCGGATGCAGGAAGCTATGATTTGTACCAACGTAAGTGCGCGTATCTGTCCATTGACTATATTCACCTACATAACTAGAAATGTAAATGAATGTGCTCTATAGTAATGCGGTTGTATTTTTTGTTTTTATGCACGAAAGTTCAAGTAAATTTATTTTTTATTGCGACTTGTGCATAAATATTTAAAAACGACTAACAAGCAACTGAAATATGAAAACATTCTACAATTTTCACTCTACATAGCATAAAGCATTTTCATCGAAATGAGAAGTGGGAAATCTGAGATTGCTAGGTTTAGTGCATCTGAGCCTTCGTACTAATCCGTCGGTTTGAATTAAATTATGTGCTTCTTTATTGATATGGCTTATTAGTCTTTCTCTATGATCCACTGCAATATCTGCGATTTCACTGTTGACGGAGTTTATTTTAAGGTCACGCTCAATTGCGGGAATTCTGCAGTATCATAGTGCTCGGACACGGCCCCTAAGGACCTTATTTTGAAACTGTTGGATTTAGTTGTTCGTACTTTGACTGGCGCACCCCTGTGCGCCATAACTCCATACAGGCCTTAGTATCTGCATGTAGATTAGCAGTTTGCTATCTAAAGTTAGAGCTGATCTGCTACCCGTAAACCAATGCATACTTCTAAGTTTGATGTCGAGTACTTCCTTTTTTTCTCAACACATTTTTTCCATAGAAGCTTAAAATGAAGTTTGATACCCAAGTACTTCGCAGGGCTTGGTCTTCTATGTCTAGTATTTTAGTGTTCGTGAAAACCACGTTTACAGATTTTTTTTGATTCAGTTTAATATTCCATTTATTAGTCCACTGGAAGACCTTATTTAAAGCGGTTTGTAATGTGGCTGCCAATTCGCTTCCAGTTTACAAACGTTGTTACGTAATTACGATCAGATAATATGTCATGCGCGAATTGAAGACACAGTAGAGGCCCAAGAACGCTGCCTTGAGGTAATTAGGTTTGTTTCCAACTCCTCCTCATCCCTACAGCTACGACAGAAATTATGCACGTAAATGCCTAATCTCCATACGTAATTTCCCATGAGACAATGTCCTGTGAGGGCCCCTACTAAGGTCCTAACTTGATGTCTACTCAATTTTATAATAGTTTTGTATAGACTGAAATGTATCCTGAAATACCTAGCGATTTCACAGGTGTTAACGCTAATCCAGCTTCGATTTGCAGAACTGATTACTGCGTTCATAACAAGAAGCTTACAAGTTGCGAGAGGTACCCCCCTACAGGGTACCTTCTCGTGCCAGTTGGTCAGCCCTACAGATCCGTGGGATATCTCTGTGGCCTGGAACCGAGCATATGATAACGCGATATTGTTTGACCATCCCATTAAGAGATTGGCGACAATGTAAAACACTCCTTGATGTTATTTGGAATGCATCCAGAGCCCGTAAGGCAGCTTGGTTGGTTGATAGAATGAAGATATCTTTTGATGATATTCTGTTTAGTCTAACCAACTTAAGGCTTCATGAATAGCGTTTATTTCCGTTTGAAAAACACTACAGTGATTCGGCAGTTTAAAGGATTCACTGATAAAAAGCTCTTTGCAATATAACCCTGATAATAGACCGGTGTCCATTTTAGATCCGCCCGTGTAGGTCTTAACGGGTGTGTTGGGTGATGGATCTTCTTCAAGCCATTTGAGTCTAGAAGGAATTTCAACTGAGAAGAACCTTTCGAAGCAGAGAATGGGAGGGTGATAATCACCATCACTGGATATATCCGTATAGGAGTCTAAGATGGTTGAATGTTCATGTGTGACAGTCTTCCATTGTGAGCTTGCTCTGAGCCTTAAAGCGGAACAGGCCGCTGAGCCTGCTGTGGTGGCAGCTGCAGATAGAAGTGCATAGTTCAGCTGTCAGAGAAGCCACGAAGTGCGTTGCTAGTACGTTATGTAAGTCCTGGTCTCTACAAAGTTTAATCCACAATAAATTCCTTATTTCTGACCTCCAAGTGGTCCTCGAAAGAGCTTCTTTTAATGCTAAATGCCTAAGAAAGTCTTGCTACTCGCCATTCTCTAGACAAATACAGCACACACCTTGAAAGATATTTATATAAACTAAAAACAAAAACCATTGGCATTCTCATTTTTGGCACAATATTTCATAATTATTTTATATCACGAAACTATTTCTATCCAACCCTAATTTGATATTGTATTTGTATTACATATGCTCGTAGAGATGGTCCAAGAAAAATACCGTCACGTAAATCATAAAATTCAAACACAAATCCAGTCTTCTGATGCCAGCTCAGTTTTCCATATTCTTTTTCTTTAAATCCTTTCCCAACTGTACGTATAGTCTAGCCGCATTAAGTAAAGTGTCAGGGGCAAAATTTTAAGCGAGAAAAACATCTGAGCAGCAGCATCCGAACATGTCCATCCCTCAATACAGTGCCTCTACTCATCTCCCTCCATCGGGAGCATTGCAACCATTTCGAATGAATTTTTCACATGACTGGATAATTTACAAGTCACGTGAATGGAATTGAAGCAAAATGTGCATAAATTACAAACGACATACACGTAGGAATACACACATATGCATACAAATTCGCTGGCTCACATGTACATGTACATACATACATTCACATATGCAACGTCACTAGCAGAAATTGCAAATACGATGTGACTGAGAAGGTCGGCAGACAGAACCATTCGATAAAGCAGAAGTGGCAAGCCAAACCAAAGACTAGCCCGGTTGGCTGTTGGGCTTTCCAGATCTACTTATACGCTTAGTTACTTGAAGAAACTGGGCGACGCCTGATGCAACGCGTTTAATATTAATGAGTTGCAGAGCCTACACAGAACAGCCAAGTATGAGCGCACTTGTGTGAGTGTGAGTGTGTCAACGCAACAACATGAGGCTTCACCATGCAAAGGAGCATTTAGTCACATAGTCAGGCATGTACACTTGTGTTCGCAATAATAGCAGCGGGTTATATTGTAATGCGTTGACTATTATTTTTTTTTTTTTTGTAATTTTTTTTGCTACAAGGAAATCCATATAATTGGAAGTTTGAAGCTTTCAAAACAACATTCTAAACATCAAGAACTAATTTTCAACCCTCTCAGAATTTCTATCTTTTGTCGGAATTTCTACAAAAACTGAAGAAATATTTATTTACTATTTTTTATTTTATTTTGTTTTTATAAAAATATAACTCATATTACATCAAAAACAATATCCCTAAAATTTTTAATCTTTGTAAAAATTAAAAACAAATTAACAAAGATTTATCAAATTTCAAAACAAATTATGGGAAATTATCAGAATTTCTAACTTTTTCCGAATTTCTTGAAAAATTGGAAAAACATTTATTTACAACTTTTTAATTTATTTTGTTTTTTTATAAAAATATAACTCATATTGCAACAAAAACAATATAACTAAAATTTTGAATCTTTGTAAAAATTAAAAAAACATCAACAAATTTTTATCAAAATTTCAGAAAAAATTATGGGACATTATCAGAAAATCTAACTTTTTCGGAATTTCTAGAAAAATTGGAAAAACATTTATTTACTACCTTTTATTTTGTTTAGTTTCTTTATAAAAATATAATTCATTTTACAACAAAAACAATAACTAAAATCTGTATACCTTTGACAAATTAAAAAAATCTGCAAATTTGTATCAAAATTTCAAACAAACTCCTAGAAAAATTATAGGAAATTATCAGAATTTCTAACTTCTTTCAGAATTTTTAGAAAAGTTGGAAAAATATTTATTTACTAGTTTTCTATTTTATTTTTATAAAAATAGAATTCATATAACAACAGAAACAATATAACTAAAATTATGACGCTTTGTACTAAATTTAAATATTAACAAATTTTTCCCAAAATTTCATAAAAAAATCTCCAGAAAAAAGATGAAATTTGAAAAATTGATCAGAATTTCCAATTTTATTCGGAGTTTCTAGAAAAAATTAAAAAGAAAAATTATTTATTATAATATACTATTTTTTATTTAATTTTTTTTTTATAAAAATATATTTCATATTACAACAAAAACAATATAACTAAAATCAAAAAAGAAAAATCGAAAATATAATATCTTATCAAAATTTCAAAGAAATTTCTAGAAAACCGTTAGAAAATTTCAGAATTTCCATTTTTTTTTTTAAATTCTTGAAAATTTTAAAAAATATTTATTTACATTTTTTTTGTTTTATTTTAGTTTTTCATAAAACCAACAACAACAAAAACAATACAACTAAAAGTTTGGAACTGTGTAAAAAACTAAAAGGAACCAAAAAAAATGTATCAAAATTTCACAAAAACATGCTAGAAAAATTATAGGAAATTATCATCAAAATTTCTAACTTTGTTTTGGAATTTCAAGAAAATTTCAAAAATATATTTGTTCATTCAATAATTCAAACTACGACAAAAACATAATACCTAAAATTTTCAAAATTTAGTACAACTAAAAACAACCAAAATTTTTTTTCAAAATTAAAAAAAAACATTCCAGAAAAATTATAGGATATAATCAAAATTACTAACTTTTTTTGGAATTTCTAAAAAAAGTGAAAAAAATATTTGTCTATATAACTCAAATTACAACAAAAACATAATAACTGAAATTTTCAAAACTTTGTACAAATTAAAAAAAACAAAAAACATCAAAAATTAAAAAAAAAAATTATCAAAATTTCAAACCAATTTCGAGAAAAATTTTGGGAAAATATCAGAACTTCTAACTTTTTTCGAAAATTTTCGAAAAATTGAAAAAATAAATATATAACTCATATTACAACAAAAACAATGTAATTAAAAAAAAAATTGGTCAAATTTAATGAGAAAATCAGAAAACTTTTATGAAAATTGTTTTTGAAATTATGGGGATTCAGTCGATATTTTTTTTTACATGAAGAAAGTGCACAAGACCGTTAACGAAAAAAACTGTCAAAAATCAACACGTTTTTTGGTGCACTTCAAACTTGCAATTCGTTTACTAAAATTCATTTGGCTGTAAATCCTCTAACACAGTAATTTTCTAGAATTTTTTTGGAAATTTTGATAAAAATTTATTAATATATAATTTTTTTAATTTTGTACAAAGTTGGAAAATTTAAGTTATATTGCTTTTATTATAATACGCATTATATATTTATAAAAAACAAAAAAAATATATAAAAATAAATAAAAAAAATAGTAAATAAATACTCAAAACTTTGCAATACCTGGCGCTGCTATTATTTGAAGCACAGATGTAGACTGAGTGTATAATAGCCATAGCAAAAGTGTAACATAAAAAGCCTAAGCCGAGGAAAGAAAATACGCAGAGCAAGAAATATGCTGGCTACAAGAAAATTGTGGCATTTTGCCTTGAGCCTTCATGCATATGCATGTGCGTACATATGCATGAGGCATAGATAGTCATAAGGGGAGCCGATACAGTCGTCAGACGACAAGGCAAAGATGTGTCTACGTTTGTTTTGTCATCATACCTAGACGCGTTAAGTTAGCTTGAAGCCAATGGTATGACCAACACACACCTGCATACATAACAATGCGAAAAATGAGAGCAAAATAACAAAAAATATTATACTGGCGTCGCCATCTCTGACTCAGCGTGGATACCCTGCATGAATTGGAAAAGAAAATATTTTTAAAGCTAAAAGCTGTTTATAATAAATGTATTCTAGTGGCGATATGCACATACATACATACATACATATATTGCTACTACTCTACATACACATATCTTCTTCGTCAAGCTATCGATCGGCCGTCGAAATGTGCACAAATTAATTTTTTTCATATTGAAAGGATTGAAAAAATATTTAGTACTTTAAAATTTTGACAAAGTTTGAGTATTTATTTATTTAGTTGTTTTCTTATAAAAACATAATTCATTCTACAGTAAAGATGATTTTAATCCAAATTGCTCAAGATTCAGAAGAATTCGTAAAATTTCCATTAAAATTTCAAAGTTTTTAATATTTTAGTTTAAAAACTAAAATAAAATTTGGGAACGCAGATTTATTGCCCATTAAATTTTAGTATTGAACAATAAAATGCAAGTTTAAAGCGGCTAGAAACTCATGAATTATTTTCAAAATGTTTTTCATGACGGTATGTATTTTCTCCATATAAAAAATCCACCAAATTTCTGTTTCATATGAAGAAAAGACGCAGGAGAAAAAATTATACAAAACCAAAAGGAATTTTGACCATTTGAAATCACTTGATCTTTATTGGAGTTAAACTTATTTGGTCATAAAACGGCGTAGCCATATTTTTGTATGTTTTTTCTGATTAAAAATTCTTGAAATTTTGTTGAATATTGAATGAATTTTTCTATGAGTTGCCCTGGCTCTCATTCATTTATACACAGTTTATTGCTGGCTTCATTTCCCATTTATTTCTCTTCTGTGTTGCTCATACAAGAAAGGTATAAAAATATAAGAGAGATGCTTAAAAGAAAAGCGAAAAAAAGAACGAAGAAAAAGCAGCAGCAAAATCGCCAGCTGATGCAGGGATTAGTTGTGCTTGGGCGGATTTATGTTTCAATTGCTCGCAAACGCCAGCTCACAAATGTAGTAAAGCTAAAGGAATTTTCGTTGAGGTTCGAAAGAAGATTTTGTTTGGTTGAGTAGTGAAGCTGCCGAGAAGAGCAGGTTGCGGGTGCTTCAGTGTTAATGCGAAATCCATTGCTGCTGTTGACGTTAAGCTGCAGCTCAGCTCGTTTGCCATGTTTTAAACTAAATGCGGCTAAATGTTGCACCTAAGTACAAGACACGGATTAGTAGGATTAAGTTGAAGAATGATTAGCGGTGCAGTTGATGCATTGATATTGCGTAAATGAGGAAGTTCCATGTACAAGAAGATGCTTCATTATATTTGACCATTTCTTTTTCTTTTTGGAATGATTCAATAGTTGCTGCAATTAAATCATTATGAGTAAATTTAATTGAATTTAATCGAATATTTATGAGTAAATTTTATTAAATAATAAACTTGCAGAACTATTCTCAAAGTCATAAATATCGATTCATTTACTTTTATGTTTCTCTTCTACTTTGTTGGTGCATTATCAGTTTAAGCGATTTTGGCATAGTCCAACAAAACGCGCCAGTCATTTCTCTTATGTGCACGCCGACGCCAATTAGAAATGCCAAGAAAAGTCAAGTTTTCCTCCACTTTATCCTTACAACGCAGTGCGGGCGTTTCTCCACCTCTGGTATCAATTACCCAGAAAGCTGGTTTGAGAAATTTGATGGAAATATGCTCAAGAAGGAAATAAGAGTCAAGCGCTGAATTAACTCTTTCAAAAGTACGGCAACCCTCTTAAAAACTATTTTCAAAATAAGGACTTTGCATACCAATTTCAGTGTACACTCATACAACAAAATTTCAGGTAACGTTTTAAACTGAATAGGCATTACTCAAATAGGTGGCAACAATCTTCAAAAATATTTTCCAAAATAAACTTCCTTAAATTTCTTTCATTACCCACCCATATCATATTATTTGAATTATTTATTATTAATTATTTCACTTATTAAATTAAGTTTTTACCAGGTGGCAACCCTGTTCAAAAATATATTTGAGTTTAAGACCTTTCCAACATATTTACTACATATTGTTATTTACTAATTTTACTTCACCTTAATTTTAGCAAAACATGGCAACCCTCGTAAAAAATAGTTTCACAATTCAACTCTCTTAAAACTTTTTTTATTTCATACCTTCTTAATATTTGATATTTCATTTAATTTCACTTTTTTAGCATGTGGCAACCCTGTTCAAACTTGAATTTGAAATTAAGAGCTTTCAAACATTTTTCCACTGATGCCCATGTTGTTAATTTCAATAATTTTATTAATTCTACTTTGACTTAGTTTTATCACAACATGGCAACCCTCTTAAAAAATATTTTCACAATTAAACCCTCTTAAACCTTTTTTTATTTGATACCTTTGCAATATTTGATATTTAATATAACTTCACTTTTTTAACATGTGGCAACCCTGTTCAAAAATATGTTTGAATTGAAGAGCTTTCAAACATTTTTCCTCTGACACCCATGTTGTTATGTTTCATTTATTTTATTAATTTTACTTGAACTTAATTTTTCGAAAACATGGCAATCCTATTAAAAAATATTTTCAAAATTAAACTCTCTTAAAACTTTTTTCATGTGATACGCCCTTAATATTTGATAAGTAATTTAATTTCACTTTTTTAACATGGCCCTTTTTTTGATCTAGCTCATAAATTATCTACATACCTTTGCACAAAATTGTACCTTCCACATTGTATCTAATACTTTCATAGTCGAAGCGTTTATGTCCATTCGTACGAACTTACCCAGTCAGCGGGGCTATTGAATCCTAATTCGCTTCACTTTGCCCATACCTGCATACGACTCATAAAGCTCATTATGCCATCATCTGCGATGTTCGCCTTTACCCAAGCGAAAATATCCAATTATAGATACGTACAATCTTTCGCTCGAACGCTCCAAGGGCACGAACACTCATGGGACGTTGCCAACATGCACGGACGAGTAACAAAAGGACGAGCAGAATGAGAAACTAATAAAGTATGAAATTTGTTCGTCGATGGTAGACTTTACCACTCATTTGCCTACGTAGTCCAAAGTAGCACTTGTTGGCAATAACGATTCTCTGATGGATTTCAAGCCTCAGAAGTCCTTGGCGAAGCCTCTAGTTTTCCAAATTTATAATTGCCAATGGAGACGGGATTGCTTCAGCGCGCATGCGCTGACTTTTTGTGTAAGAACAGGAGATACTTCGTTTTGTCTTTGTTCACCTCGCCTTGCTTCTCTAAACACACTGGAAAAAGGCAGAACTAACAGAGGCGACAAGATCAGCGTACGCATTATATAAAATATGTAAAAATAAATAAATGGATTGGTTGCTCCAATTGGAAGCAGGCAACATTTAATTATAATTCACATATCCTTTTAATTTTTTTACATATTTTCTCCAATGGATCACATAGATTGGAAATGTAAACTTCGTTAGAAAACTAAATTTCCGCGACGTCTGATCTATCATGCGAGATGCGGTCGAAAATGGGTGTTTGCACTTGGAGCCAACAGCTCGCTATAAAGAATGTGATATGACAGGTAGCAATGGATGCCTTAAGATGTACTCAGCAGTGCGTTCCTCACGTTGCGCAGAGTTGGTAGCCCAGTCGCAAAACAAAAATAACCAAGAAAGGGAGACCTCCGCCTTATGTTCCGGCACTAAATTGTAGCGTTACATTATTTTTCTTTTTTTATGTAATTTATTGTCAAGGAAATAACAAATATACATACAAAAACCATATAAAACCAAGTTTCGAACTTTGGGTGAATTGAAAAAAAAAACACAAATTTCCATCAAAATTTCATAATTTTCGTATCGTTTTTGTGGGAGAAGGAACGATGTTTTAATATAAAAATTATTAAAATTAAATAAAAAAACAAAAAATCTGTCAAAATACGCCAATAGGTTTGAGTGCTATAGTTATTTAGCGCAGTGTATTTCAATTAATTATTTTGCACAAATGTCGACAAATGTTTGTACTAATTTTACAAAATGCACTACTGAGTTGTTTCGGAAGATCACGGCGATGTCGATCCGATCGTGCGTGCAAAAGAGATAGTTTGTTTTTTCAGAGTTTGCGCCAGCACGACATAGATTGGTCTTTTATGGTTACAGAAAAATGAAAACTCTCCATTCCTGCACTTATTCCAGAAATTTAATGTATTTGCGAAAGAATTAAGATTTATTATAAATTAATTAGAAAATGGGAATTTTTCTCAACTCGGTTAGCAAACCTGATTACTTGCCTTATTTGACAGCTATCAAATTATTATCTTCTTACAATGCGAATCGTTTCCTCTTTCCACGCCCGTCTTTTACATATTTCAAAGCTCTGCACAAATGTCAGCATAAATAAATTTCTTTTGATATACTTTTTTTTTATTCTTTTGTTTTTTTTTTATGTCAAGTTAAATAAATATTCTTTTTTTTTTGTGTGCTTTTATTTAACTTTTATTTTCATTCGCAGTGCTGTTGTAACAGTGACCGAATTCACTTTCGAAAAATTAACACTGACACTTTGACATGCTGACACCCAAACCGGGTTGGGCAAATCCAACAACAATAAGCTACAACAACATTGGCATACGATAAAACGCCAAATGCAATAAAGCAAATGAAATAATGCAAATAAAGAAAAAAGCATTCGCACACCTCACAATTATTACGAGCTTCGTGGCAGACAATGAGCTGCGTTTGCAACGCAAATAAAAAAGAAGGAAAAAATGAAAAAAATATTTTAATCATGAAAAATGCAAAGAAAAGAGATTTTTCTCTGATTTTTTCTGCCACATTTTATTTGATTTCCTCTTATTATTACACACTTTAGTTTAACAATAATAAAAATGCAATCTCGCCTGACAGCTCGGCCTACTCCGGCAGCGCCCGGTCTCCTTTGCAGTTATGCAAAGTGTTTGGGGGCAGCGCAACGCAAAAAAGCACAGTTGGACACTCCAATTTATATTGCCAAATGCATATACACACACATACACAGACATATACTTATATTTTTTTCGTAAGCATATCTGCTGCGACGCCTCATAAAATTGTCAGATAAAAATTTGTACTTTTAGCCTTTTTTTGCGTTTATACTTTTTTCTGTTTGACTGCCGCAAGCACGAAGGAAGAAAGCAACAAATTTTCGTTTTCGGACAGCCAAATGCAGGAAAAGTGATAAATTTTGTCGCCGTTGCTGCTGGCGGCGATAGCTGACACTTTGCCGCCAATGGGGTGTGAAGCGCTGATTATGGTGGTTGTTGTCGTTATACGTTTTTACTGCTGTCGTGGCTTTTGTAGTTGGCGGTTACGCGACGCAATGCCGATTGCTGCAATCAGTATGATTGCGACTTAAAATCTGTGTATGTGGCAGCTGGAGACCCGTGGCAGAAATGCAAGAAGGAATTATGTCATGAGTGACCTAAATACGAAAATGCGCAAGCGAAGCGAAATTGCTGCCGGTAGGGCAGGAGGAGCAGCTGCTATAGAAAAACCTGGATGGCCACATGCCAGCAGGTAAAGAATGAAAGAACTTAAAAGTAATGAATGAAATTGGCCAAAAAACATCTTAAATTTATTCCGTATGTATGTGTATGTGTAAAAGCCATAAAACCAAGAAAGTGAATTAACTGAAAAATGGTTTTAAGGTAATCGTGTCACGAAGGGTTAAGCCAAATATATGGCAAGTGATGTCAACTTCAACGAGAATTCAAGAAAAAGTGAAATTTTCCTGCACGACACTTTCATTGCTATTTGTATACATTACATGGATGCATGTGCGTGTGTGTGTTTGTGCTGTTGTAGCAATTAAATGAATGGATCGGTCGTGGCTGTGTGGCAGCGCAATGTTGTTGACGACAGCAAAAGCAGCCATAAATACACTTATTAGCCTCGATTGTGTGGCCGAGATGTCAGTCGGCATGTTACTGAAACTGAAACCTCTTTTGTTGTGTTGTTATTTTGAATACATCTTCTTTTGCATGTTAAACGGAAAGCTGGAAGTTCTACTTGTACATGCATACATTTGTTCATAGATGTTAGTTTCATTTTTACCACATTTCAGTGCCTCACCGATTTTCCAAGATTTTTTTAATATTTTTTTGATCTCGTTGAGGTAATACATACCTCATGCCGCTAGGATATTCTATCGAAAAAGTGGTGGGAATGAATATTTAAAAGCAGATTTAATGATAGATGCAGAGCAAAGTATAAAGCGGCCTTCGTAAGCGCAAATTGATAGAAAAAGGACAGATTTGTGGGAAAAAACTGCACTCGGATTTTCAACTTTTATCTCGACCTCTTCTTCTATTGCTGATCTAACTTTGGAATTGCAGCTGGCCAAATTATAGCGTACCCCGTTTTGTTAGATTGGATCTAGTTTTGAAGGTAATGGTATTTGAAAATTTCCACTAGAGCCATCGAGAGCTCATTGAGAAAAAATATATATATATAATATATATATCAAAAAGTCGTAAATGAGAAAAATGTTAAAATTTTACTCCGCACATAAATGCAATAAAAAACAATTATTTTGAAGACATTTTAATAGTTTGTTTAACAAATTTTCTTAAATTTTAACTATTTCGTAAAGAACTCCTTTTAAACTAATAAAATTTTGCCCTGGACTACTTTTTAATATTAATTTTTTTATTTATTTATTCAATAATAATATATAAATACATATCATCTCTTACAGATTATGAACTTAGAATTACAGTTTGTGTCATTTAATAATAATTAAATTTTAGGCTGGAAAGGTGTTTGGGAAGCCAAAGTAGTTTTACCTCACTTTAAAAACAAAAGATCAGAAAATATCATTATTTCGAAGACTTACTTGAAAAATTTGGAAAGAGGTGCGTTCAATAAAGAAAGATGAGTCAAGCGCTGAATTATACTCTTCAATGACAATCCATGTCACAAATATTTTCTAAAATAAAGATGCTAAAATTTCTTTTAATATATTTGCCACCCATATTTGTATTACTATTACTTGTTATCAATTATTTAATTTATTAAATTAAATCTTTAACAGGTGGCAACCCTGTTCAAGCATATATCGGAAATTAAGACTTTTCAAACATATTTAATACATATTATTTTTTATTAATTTTACCTGAACTTAAATTTTCCAAGATGTGGCAACCCTCTTCAAAAATATTTCCAAAATAAAAGTTTTGCTTACCCATTTCATTTGGCACTCATACAGTAATATTTCAGACAACTTATTAAATTAATGGGTTTACTTCAAATAGGTGGAAACCATTTTCAAAAGTATTTTCGAAAATAAAATTTCGTAAATTTATTATTATTATCAGTTATTTAATCTTAATTTTTTAACTTATTGAATCACATTTTGAAACAGGTGGCAATTTTCGGCTGAGTAGGCAATTGGGTAGCAAAATAAAGTCCGCTACCGTCCATCATAAGTCGCACACAAAAATATATCTGAAGTTAAGACCTCTTAAGCACATTTACTACATATTACTCTATTATTTATTAATTATACTTAAACTTAATTTTTCCAAGATGTGGCAACCCGTTTAAAAAATATTTTCAAAACAAAGGTTTTGCATGCCTATTTCATTTGACACTCATACAATAAAATTTCAGCTAACTCTTTAAATTGAATAGGCATGACTCAAATGGGTGGCAACCGTCTCCAAAAATATTTTCCGAACAAAACTTCCTTAAATTTCTTTCATTTGACACCCATATTACTTATATATTGTTCTTAATTATGTTTATTCTTAATTTTTAAACTTATTGTACAAAAATTTTAAACAGGTGGTAACCCTTTTCAAAACTATATTTAAATTTATCCACATTTATTAATATTATAATTTATTAATTTTACTTCAACTTAATTTTTCCAAAAATGTGGCAACTACCTTTAAAAATATTTTCAAAATAACGGTTTCGCATACGTGTTTCATTTGACACTCATACAATAAAATTTCAGGTAACTTTTTAAATTGAATAGCTATTGATCAAATAGGTGGCAACCATCTTCACAAATATTTCACAAAAATAAACTTTCATTTGGCATCCATATTACATATATTGTTTGAATTAGAATCTATTCATTATTTAACTTATTGAATACAATTTTTAAACAGGTGACAACCCTGTTGAAAAATATATTTGAATATAAGAACTTTTAAACATTTTTCCTCTAACACCATTGTTGTTATGTTTCATTTATTATAATTTTACTTGAGCTTAATTTTTAAAAATCGTGGCAACCCTTTTAAAAAATATTTTCACAATTAAGCTCTCTTATGTCTATTCCACATTTTTAATATGTGGTAATCCTGCTTAAAAATAGATTTGAAATTAAGACCTTTCAAGTATTTTTTCTCTGACACCCACGTTGTTAATTTCATTAATTTTATTAGTTCTACTTTAACTTAATTTTATCAAAACATGGCAACCCTCTTAAAAAATATTTTCAAAATTAAACTCTCTTAAAACTCTTTTTATATGATACCTTTGTAATATTTGACGTTTACTTTAATTACACTTTTTCAACATGTGGCAACCCTGTTCAAAAATATGTTTGAAATTGAGTGCTTCCAAACATTTTTCCTCTGATGCCCATGTTGTTATGTTTCATTTATTTTATTAATTTTATTTTAACTAAATTTTTCGAAAACTGGCAACCCTATTACAAAATATTTTCAAAATTAAACTCTCTTAAAACTTTTTCATACCCTCTTTGATACCCTCTTAATATTTGATAAGTAATTTAATTTCACTTTTTTAACATGTGGCAACCTTGTTCAGAAATATGTTTGAAATTAAGTATTTTCAAAGACTTTTCCTCTTACACCCGTGTTGTTATGTTTCATTTATTATATTGATTTCACTTGAATTTAATTTTTAAAAATCGTGGCAACCCTTTTAAAAAATATTTCTAAAAATTCCACTCTCTCTTTTCATGTGATACCTTCTTAATATTTCATGTTTAATTTAATTTCCCTTTTTTAATATCTGGCAACTGTCTTAAAAAAGTGGCACTTTTCGCAATCCAGGTCACGAACTATCTGTGTGCAAAATTGTGCCATCCATTAAGTCGTTTTCGCGTAATTGAATCAGAAACATCCAAACTCGCAAACCCACAGACACGCAAATGTTCCCATTTATAATTTAGTGGCATTTAACATATAATTCACATAAACATTCCTTGATAAAATCCAGTAATGTGTCTAATAGGCAAATATTCATTAACTTCAGCAGCCATCGACACAATTTTTATTACAATAATTAACCGACTTTTATTTCAATTATACTTTAATTATATTAAGGAAATTATACCAAAAGAGCATTTCTTTCCATTGAGCTGAAGTCTAGTCTGAAGTCGATAATATGTCAGTGCTACTGCAGACAAAAAATTTCCCAGCTACAAACATTTCCTGGGTGGCCTGACCATTATAAACGTCACTTGAATGCACCGGACAAACAACCCATAATGACTTTCCCAACAATTAGTTCGCTAGTCTGGTCATAAGTTCGTATAAAAAACATTTTCAGGTCACTGCTGCTACGTCAGCCCTTTTCTTGTTTGACCATTTAAGTTGATAAAGGTTCTTCTAATTGGTCAGCTGTAATTATTTGCATGCAATCGCATTAGATGTTGTATTAGCTTCACAAAGCCAAGCGTAGAAAGCACTTTGTTGCTGTTGGGAAAACTTCTATGGCTACGACTGCTTATTATTTGAAAGCAGGTAAATATTTTATGCTACTTCTTGGTTGCTGCATCTCTCATTTGTGGTACTTTATACTCGTACTTTCGATAGGCCGCGGCTTTTATATATATGTAAGTATGTATCTACATATACCTACATGTGCTGTCTAGATGTCACGAAATCACATTCAAGTACTCGTATGTTGAGCTGAGAGGGGCAAAAATATGTCCCTCCTTAAAGTGAGATGTATTACAAATCAAATAAAAAATAAGAAGTGGGTACTACACTCGTACGTGGAACTACGAACAAATTTACCTTTTCACATACACATTTGTTTTGTATAGTAAGAAAAATTATTTGCTAAATCTAAATCATCTAACTGTACTTAATAGTAAATAAGTAAAAAATAAAAAAAATAATTAAATAAGTAAATAGTTACTAACTAATTAAATGCCTAGATATTATTAACTTTGGAATCCAACGGCAAGCTGCTCTTGCCAATGCTCAATTTTCGGCTGAGTAGGCAATTGGGTAGCAAAATAAAGTCCGCTACCATCCATCAAAAGTCGCACGACATAAGGCCGTCAGCGAGTACTTAAAAACTAGTCTAGAAGCATGCAAGCAAAATATACATACGTAAATTTATATGATACTACAAAACAAAACAGATATATTGTTGGAAAGCGTTTTCTTTTTACTATCTGGCATTTCCTAATATTTATTTTTTGAATATTATATCCGGCATATGTTCGCCGCGGTTACAAGTCACATGATGCATTCGATTAGTCCAATTTTTAACTACTTTTTCGAGTAAATTTGGCCGTCAATGGTGGCTGGAATATTGGCTTCTAATACTTTAGGAGTTGCTGGCTTGTCGGTTTAAGCCAATGACTTCACTTAGCCCCACAAAAAGTTATCCAGAGGTGAACAGGACCAGTTCTGGAAAGAAAATTTTCACCAAAATGATTTCCCAATAAATAGATTGTTAAGGCCGCTGTGTGGCAAGTTGCACCGTCTTGTTGGAACCAAATGTCATCGATGTTTAGCTGATTCATTTTCATAAACAAAATCTAAGTAAGCATGGCTCAATAGCGCTCGCCATTCACCGTAGCGGCATCTCCTTCCTAATTTCGAAAGAAATAAGGACCGCTCATGCCGCCATGGCATGAATTTATGAATAGAATTTCGTGAATAGATTTAGTTTCTTCAAAGTAAATTTCTTCAATTTGGAAGCGTTGCTCTGGCATTAAGCGTTTCGTGATGATTTGCCAAGCTTTGCTGAATAAAAATGTCAACACAGTTTGCTATTCTCGGCTGTCAAACAGTAGTTAGCGATATCGATAGTTCTTATGCAGCTGAAAATAAAAAACAACCGATTCTTGAGCGACTGCATACCAAGAATTTTGGACATTATCTTCAATTTTTTTCGAATATTGGCTTATTTTTAAACTTGAAGCCAACTGAAAATCTTTTATAATTTTAAAATTTATGCCATGTTGAAAATATCCTTCTAACATATTATTATTTTCTTTTTGTTTTGTCTTTTATTGGAACTTTTATTTAGCTATTTCTAGACTTCAGTCTAATAAGAAATACAAGGCAAAAATTTTAAATGTTAGATTTATTCCATGTTGAAAACGTCTTTTTAAATATATCTTTTTATTGTTTATAATTTTTATTTATTTATTGCTGGCTTAAGCATTTACTGACACAACTACAAAACACAAAATTTGATAATTTTGATATTTATTCCAAGTTGAAAATATGCTGATCCCATTTTTATAAATTTTTTTTTTAATTTTTTCGTAGTTTTTTCTAGACTTAAATTAAGGGGGAAGTCTACTGTGACAAGGGAAAAAACAGGCTTATTTTCCGGATTTTATTTCTAACAAAATATTGCTCGTACATAAAATCTATTTAAACTCTTATCTTTATTGTATATTTAAGTTTTTGAAAAAAAAATTTTAAGTCAAAATATTCAAAATGGCCGCTGTGGCACTTCTGCAAGCGCAGGTCCGCTTTTCTTAGGTGCCTAAACGGTGTACATGAAATCTTACGTTTCGGTGATCTAAAACAAAAAAACAAAATATTGTTATCATATCTCGTCTGACGTAGGATTATGTCGACATGACTCTCGTCTGACGTAGGATTATGTCGATAAAAAATTTTGGCGTTGAAAAAAAATTCTTGAAATTTTTTTCTTTTTTTTTGCCTAAAATTGATGTTACTATTGTTTATAACAATTTAACAAATAACGATATCAAAAAAATCCTATGTCAGACGAGAGACACTATTACAGAGAATATATAATTAAATTTTTAAGCTGATTCATTTATCAGAACTCGAGATATCGTGTACACCGTATACAAAAACTTAGTTTCGAGAAAAATTCGTTTAAAGTTTCAGTATAGCAGGTACGCGCTTTGGAGCGCTTCGGGAAAAGGTCGAAATTTCAACGAAGAAAAATTTAGCCAGCTGTAACACATATTGTACCTTATTTAAGAGGGTTCAAAGTATTTTTTAAGCTAATAAAAAAAAAATCGATTTTTTGAAAAATTCACAGTAGACTAAAAAGTAAACTTAAAATGAAAATGTTGGCATTTATTCCATAATATTTCTTTTATCATTTTTTTTTATTTTTTTAGGATTTTTAATTATTTATTGCTAAGCTTAATTATATTCTGACCCAATTAAGAAAACAATTGTGAATTTTGAGATTTATTTTAAGTTCAAAATATTTTCTAAAATTTCTAAACTTTTTCTTTCTTTCTACTTTTTATTTATTTTTTGGAATTTTTGTTCATCTTTTTCTAGGCTTAAGTAAAATAAAAAGGAAACTGAAAACGTTTAAATTTTGAGATCTATTCCTCGTTGAAATTTTTTTTTATAATTTTTTTATTTTTTAGGATTTTTATTTATTTATTGCTGGGCTTAAGTATACACTAAACCAATTCAAACAAAAAATTAATAATTTTGAGATTTATTGAAAATATCTTTCTAACATTCCTATAAATTTTTTGTAGGCTAAAGTAAAATAAAAATAAACTGAAAAAATTTAGAAATTTTGGGCTTTATTCCAATTTGAAAATATTTTTTTTATTAATTTTTTTATATTTATTCCCAATAAGGAAAAAAAGTTTGATAATTTTGATATTAGTTCAAGGTTAAAAGTTGCATTTTTATTGATCTATTTCTATGTAGACTTAAGTAAGAAATAAACTGAAAAAATTTGAAAATTTTGATATGTTGAAAATCTTTCTTTATAATTTATTTTTTATGGTTAAAACAAATTGCTAATTTTGAAACTCATTCCCTGTTGGAAAAATATATTTAACATTTTTATAATTTTTTTAGCTTTTAGGTCAAAATATACTTAAAACAAATTTTTTTGGAAAACCACTTTATATTTGCGTTCAAAAGTTTCTGTTTTTTTTGGGAAAATATTCAATTTTTTTCTATTTAATTTTTGGAACAAAATTCTTTTCTTTTAAAAGCACTTTATTTTTGCGTTCAAAAGTTTCCTTTTTTTTGAAAAATATTCAATTTTTTTTTAACTTTTGGAACAAAAATTTGTTTTCTTTTAAAAACACTTTATTTTCGCATTCTTTTTTTGAAAAATATTCAATCTTTTTTTAATTTTTGGGACGAAACTGTTTTTTTTTTAATTTGTGAAATACACCCGGTTTAATTTTTTTCTTATTTTTTTCATTACTAGCTGCGTCAATGCTTAAGTGGCCCTAGCCACCGAAAATCTATTAAGACTTCTTTCTGCCAAATTTTGTGCAGCTTTTAAGCAATAAGGGAGCCTTAAGTAGCAGTAAACTGCCATTTTAACTGAACAGGACAACATTTTATGAAATATCTAGTGAGTCAATGTCCCGTCGTGTCCAGTTGGAGTGGCATGAACCATTGTCAACAAATATAAATCGTTTATTTTACGAGTAAGAGAAAATCTACTAAATAAGATGTTTTATAAAGTCACTTGAAGCATTAATTTTTTGTTCGTTTTTAAGTTAAAAAATATTTCAATATAATTTTGCTACAAAACGAGTCCTTCGAGCAGTTTCTGCAAACAGTTGCATATTATAGTTGATCGTGGTTACATTGCTGCACTTTATTATTTACAGAATATACAAAATCATATACCTACATAAACATATCGCGCGTTTACTGTAAGAACTTCATATTGAGGGAAACAGGCTTTAAAGTTTTCAATGGCTCACGAAGTAAAAAAGAATCATGAATTTGCGTGACTTTTTCAGGAAGTAAAAAGTAAGATTCTCTTAGTATGAAGTTTTCATATAGTATAAAAGTAGAACTGGCGGTCATTTCTGCATACTCTCTAAAAAATTTTTAGATTATAGCACCCTTCCAGCAAATCAGCGATATATCAGTGACAATTCTATTGACCTGAACCATTTTTTGCTTTTTGTCATAATTTTCAATGTACATTTGATTTTGACTTTGGCTGTTGTAAATGAAGCTAAACTCCTTAACCCAGAAAAGCTATCAGAAAATGAAACAATCGTTAACAAAGTCCTAAATTAAATACACATCGACAGACATAACAACAGCGACTCAGCCAAAAAGCAGCATTTTTTATGTATTTTAATTATTTTGAAAACATTCCATTTCAATATTTTTTAGCCCACCGCTGTGCCAAAAGTCAATACTCGTAATTTGCAACCCACTTTGACTTGCAACAAATTGCGGAAATTGCTAAATGAAATTGAAAACATTTCCATTACAGCGGCAGTGCCACAAATAAAAGTATTGTTGGCAACTAGCAAGAGTTGCGGCGAAGAACAACATCGCCAACAATAAGCGACAGCCAAAATCAAACAAAACTTTTGCTCGATTTCTTATATCAACAATGGCAGGCAAGAGCTGCTACCGTCAAAGCAGCGACCGCAGAAACAGTGCTTGAATAGGCAACGGGTGTCTGGATGTTGTTTGGTTTGCGCACTTCACGCAATATCACAATTCAACACAAAGCTGCTATATTTTGCATTCCCACTGTGCCCATTTGACGGGCAGTGGCAATAATATTGCCCAAAAATAAATACACATATATACGCACATATATACATACATATGGGGCATGGCGCTTAGAACTTCTGTTAGGCGTTTGGCCGAGCTTCTGCGCCAATTTAATATTTGAACTACACCTTGAAGATATCTTACAAATGGAGCGGCTCATAGTTTTATGTGGCCTCAGAGAAAAGGAGAGTTTTTAGGGAAACCTTTTTCAGGAAGAAATGTGGTTTGAAGGCATTTGCTGCATGACTTTGTTCGAGTGCCTTTTTCTAATGCGAATTTGTATGGGCACATAGGGAATCTGCCTACAAATTTCAATATTTTCTCAAGAGTTACACATTTAGGCTCAATTCAAATGTAATAGATACTAAACTCTTCCATCATATGAGGTGAATTCATGGAAAAAATATTTTTATAAACCATTTTTTTTTATATAAAAATACTCGATTTGTGGAGATACACAAAAATTTCTTTAGGCCACGTAAGTCTCAATACTTTTCCGAAATATTTTTGTCGCAGGTCTTAAAACATAAAAAGCATTTAAAATTCCGATGAAAAGGCAGTACCCATTCTACTGTCATAGTTTTATTTTTTGTTTTGGTTTTTTTTTTTTTTTTTTTTTTGTAAGTGATACACCCTATTGTGTATATAAATGGAGTATAGATAAGAAGGAGTACAGGTATGTCTGGTTTTATTGTAGTTTTTGTGTCTCTTCATGAGCTATAAAATCGTATGTTATGACGCCAATCACCTTTGCGTGAAACTTAAATGCCACTTTTGGCTTTTGCTGAAACGAAAATAACTCATTGACTGAGTGATTTGCCTTTTTCCAATAATAAACAGACTACGTTTAGTTTGCCGGCACTATAATAGTAACTAAAAATAAACAAAAACGCTACAACTGTAAATCAATAAGGTGTTCACACAAGCAGCTGAAATGCACACAAAGCTGCAAGTTTTAAGTTAAGCACGCAAACAGCAACCAAAGTCAAGCTGCTGAAGTGGCGCCATCGCCAGCTAATCTCGACAAGCGTTTAAAACTTTGTAGATCTTCACACTTTAATGAATAAATATGAGCAAATATAGGGGGTTCCAATAGGTTCATAGCATAAGTTTTACAATGCACGATCGAAGCAGTTTCGGTGATTCAAATGAACAAAAGGCTTCATTTCTTGATATGTTTTGATATAGCAAGGCGTCAGGTCGAGCGTTCTTTAAGCGAAATTGGCCACATTGCAAACTGAAGGATTCCTAGTACTTGTAAAAAGCGCATCTTTGAAACATTTTGAGTTGAAACAGCTGTGTGCTCACACTCTATAGCCACCTTATTCGAAAATCATAATATAGTTTGGAGAAAAAGCACTTTTACGAGTATGCAGCACCGATTATTCTGGTCTAGAAATTTGAAAAAAGTCGACGTTTTTTGCATATCTTCAAAGCTTAGACCTTCAAAAATATGCCCTTCAACGGATTTTTTCAAATTCAAATTATTTTCGGAGATCCAGCGGATTTTGTGACGTGACGTCTAATCCGGCCGAGTGGAGCGAATCGCACAATGAACAGCAGATGTTACCGGACGACTTGAGGGCACGTTCTTTCCAGAAAATCTTTTGTATCCCACGCAACCTTTATACATTCTATACATATAGGTATATATACTTTATACTTCTATAACATATACCTGGAAATATATCGCCGATTAATGTAGAGTGAGTAGTAAATATTACGATCTAAGTTATTCTATTGGAATTGTTGCTCAAACTTCAAACGCAATTTTCCCAAAACTACTTTTTTTGAGATGGTCGTCATGAAATCTGAAGTTCTACTTGACCGATCGCTTTGAAGTTTGATAAGAATTTTTTATTATACATCTGTCTATCGCGCCTGCTTCGTATTTTGAAAAGTTTAAGTTTGAAGTATTTTTAAAAAAATTTGAAAAGTTAAAAAAAGATGGTAAAAAAATGTTTTTTTCAACTTGACTCGATTTTGTGTATTTTTTTTTTCTTTGATTTGGCGTAATCCGATAGCGACATCCTAACTACTGAAGAATTTTTTTAATTTGTTTGTTTTAGATCATCAGAAGGGTTGGAATCATGTCAACCATAGAGCACCGTTTTTTATGTAGCCGCTACTCCGCCAGCCTGTAATTCCACGATTTTTTTATTTATTTTTTTATTAATTTTTTTTTATATACTTTTCCAATATCAATAAAAACCATAAAAAAATTGATAGTAACAAAGAGAAACATCTCATTTTTTTATTTTAATTTTAAAAACACCTAAAATTAAGGCATCTAGACCAGAATACCCCCTTAAGTTAAGCCAATATGTTTTTATTAACAATTTTTTAAGAAAATAGATTAGAGAGATTGCGATAATGGCTTTCATTGGTAAAATGCGGTTGAAATTATTATTATTTGCTGCAAAGACGACGAAGGCATGAAATTCGACATTTTTAAGAGCGACAAAAATGCATTGTTGTATGAAACGTGACAAACAATAAACTGAATATTGTTGACAGATGACAGACGAAAAAAACAAGACATTTGGGAAGGTTTAAAAATACTCCTAGCGACATCTATTGACTAATAGCTGAAAGTCTCATTTCATAGGTGTATACCTTAGTTTTAATATTTTGCTTAATATAATTCATATACCGAATATGAAAATAAATACAATTTTAAAACTTTGTACGAAGTAAAAAACATGAATCAAAATTTCTAATTTTGTAATAAAAATAACTAATTAAAAAAAATTGAAGAGTGCAGCCCATTAAATTTTAGTACAAAATTCTGCTAGCCTAAAGTGGTTCCACCTTTGCATTGATTTTTGATAACTTTTTCTATACTTTACAAGAAGTTTTTGTATTCGTTTTTGCGTAAACTTTTTGGTTTGCGTAAATAGTTCCGTAAAAAAAATATAAAACTTTTTCATGACTTTTCTTTTAATATGTCTTATTGATAATTAAATAAAGCTTTTTCCACCACGAAACCACTTTTTTCTTCAAGCTTTATTGATTCTTGCAGTCTTAGCCTTTGCTAAGCGATTTCAAATCAAAATTGCGGCCATCAAGTCAGAAGTTTTTTAATAATATTTAATCATTTCTAAACTTTTCTCATGCGCCATTAGCCACTCTCTGACGCAAAAAAGAATTAAATAAGCATTTATTTTTAAATACAAATTTGTTGAACCCCTTTTCAAACACCCGCTGCATTCATAAGTACATTCATTTGTAGGTGTACGCAATTGTACGAGTGCGTTCTCGGCATGTTAATAAATTGTTAATGGCTTACACGCAAATATTAGTGATAAATATAAACGTACGTGTGTGTGTCTATTCAACTGCTTCATATGTATGGTCACAGCTGGATAAGCCAGGTGGTTTGGTGGTTATGCGTGCGTGCGTGCGACTGTGAAATGCCAATGTTGAAGGACATCGCGCGTCTGCACACATTTACGGCTCCTTGTAGAGGGTATGGGGTACGCGCTTATGTGATATCATTTTGAAAATATGTATATGCAAAGCAACAATAATAAAAATAGGCAAAGTAAAACCTCTCAAACAACTAACAACTCTTTGGACTTTCTTTGAAGCGAGAAAATCGTGGCAAGCCCTTGACAGGAATTCCCAAAAAAAAAAAACAAAAAAAACCACACGCAAGTACTCATAGTACTGCACCTTACTTGTTTGCGATGGTAGCTGCTTATGTTTTCAGAACTGTAATCCTTTTTTTATGTAATGAACAAATTTTTGAGTTGTGGAAATAGTTTGAGGTAATGATGATTTTTGTGTTTCTTGAGCACTTAAGCACACACTAAACTACCAAGGCAGTCGGGTCTAATATAATCGGGGAACATATTTGAGTAGGCCGTAAGATGGTAATTGAAAAAGAAATGGTCTTGTAAAGGCAGCAATACGGGCACTTATTTTCAGTAGATACCACAATTCCTTAAGAATTTAAAAATATGTTTTCTCTTGAGTGTGCAACTCTTCCATAAAATATAATTAAATGTTCTTACACTTGTCTCATAAGCGGACACCTCCCGTCATCATCATCAGGCATCATTACTGCGTGGGGTGAGCTTAAGCTTCATTCACAATTTTCTTCCGAGTGTCATGATTTTTGGCTGCTTCCCTTCAGTTGTTGACGCGCATCGTTTCCAGGTTAATGATGACTTTTTCTAGCCAGTGCACTTTTAGCCGTTCTCGTGCTTCCGAAAGCAGCGCATTATAAGTGTTGGGCCAAAAAAGAAGGACACCTCCCATAGCGGACAAATTTTTAAGTTCCTTAGGTGTCCACTTAAGAAGGAGTACACTGTATGTGTATTTCTAGGATAGGAAGCATGGATGGGAAAACAAAAGAGCGACGGGCGATAATAAAAATTAGCTTCTCATCAAACTTCTCATCCCTGGCGGTTGCTTTATAAATAAACCACAAAGAAAATCGAATTTCTGTATCGACTATTTATAGTTTGGAACTACCGCATTTTAAATTTCTCTACCTGAGTGAAGAGTTGCTAAGTCAACTTTTTGTGAAAAATGGTGTGCGTCATTTGAAATAGAAATGCCTATTCTATTTTTACTCACAAAAAAGAAAAGCATTTGCGTATTATGTGTTGATATTTTTACTCATGAAAGGCAATAATCTGATTTTATTTTATTTTGGGTTTTATGATTACTATATGCAGAAAAATAGTGTTTCAGCAATGTGCTAGCATTCGTAGGCCTATACTCCTACGTCCTTTCTCTAATCGATCGCAGCGTCGCTACGTAAAGGGTTTTCCAATAATAGGTGTTACAGGTGATTAGATTGTGCTATGGAGAGATGATTAACGATTTTTTATGGCCGGAGTTGGATGATATTGATCTGAACAACGTGCATTTTCAACAAGTCGACGCTACGTGCCACACCAGCAACGAAGCCATTGATCTTTTACGGGAAAAGTTTCCGGATCGAGTTATATCTCGAAGAGGTGATCACAATTGGCAACCGAGATCTTGTTATTTAACACCTTGTGACTTTTTTCTTTGGGGCCACGTGAAAGAGAAGATCTACGCCAACAGCTCAGGGTCGATTAAAGACCTCAAAGATGGAATTCGTGAGGCCATTGAGGACATAGTGCAGCCACTTTGCAATTCGGTTATGGAAAATTTCATGAAAAGGATATTGTACTGTAAGCGTGGTCGTGGTGGTCATTTGCCTGATACTATTTTCCACTATTAACGGCGTCCTCTTTATAATGAAATAAATACCCGATCATTTATATTAAAAATAGCATTTTTCTTTGAATATCAAAATAACACCTCTTATTAGAAAACCCTTTACTTTAGGTAGCAGAATGTTTTCCCCAATTTGCTGTACATATTTGAGTACACTTCTAAAAAGTTATGGGATTACTGTGCATATTCGAAGCTATTATTAAAAAAAACAACTAGGGTCAACTAGTCAGACTCACGCACGGTAGAAGTGAAACTTCTAAGTTGGTTGTTCCGTGCATGGGAGCCCCGGTTTAAATCTCTCCCCCCTCTCTCGTGTTAAATTCAGGTTTTCATATTTTTTTTTCTATATCACTCCACATAAATTTGTACTATTTATTTTTGTCCTTATTAGCTTCAAATTTGACACTTGGGTGCAGTGTTGCACTTGACGCTGACATTTCTTTGCACTTCCAATGGTATTTTTTGCCTACTTTTGGCGCGTTAATCAATTTGCTTTGATCACCGAAACGGTTGAAATGTCATTTTACAACCTTCTACTTCAACTATCGTCACTCGTTTGGCAAACGCACTCATTGTATCGCTTCGTCTCCTCCATACCTACCATCTATTTACTTCACAGCAGTTTCTTATTGCTTTCCCGCTTACACACATTCAATCGGCGCTTTATCTGATACTCACACACAGCACACATTTACACGGGCTATGGCTATCTATAATACCCGTTGTCGGTTGTCGATTGTCGGTTGCCTGCATGTCGCCAGTCTACTTCAATGCTTACTTGTGTGCTATATACATTTCAGAATAGGCGAGAGTGGGAAGGAGCAGCTGCTACTTGGCCCCGCCCATTTGACGGATTTCGGTAACGCTCCGAACTTACCGTTTCACTCGCCTATTTTCAATCTGCCTTGGGGCCACCGACGCGCTTAAAGAAGTTTCACTTCAAAAATAAGAGAAAAATTGATGGTGGGATATTTTTTAAAAATATATGAAACCAATTTTTTCACCAAAAATGTTGAGCATTGAGCAAAAATAGCATTTTTTTCATGAAATTTTTTACAAAAGGTGTGTTTTGGCTGCAAAAAAACTAATTTTTGAAGTAATTTTTTACAAAAAGTATGTTTTATGTTAAAAAATATATATGTGTATTAGGGTGGGTCGATTTAAAAATCGCTAATTGCTCTGTGAAAATCGTGTTCTAGGGATCAAAATAAGAAACTTTGCTGAAGGAACCATACCTCTAAAACGAGTTCTGATGTCCCCCAATTTGGGTCGAACGAAAATTCCCACTTTGACCCATTTAGAGCGCTCCAATCGAGTCCAAATGTATGACCGACCCCCACTAACTTTGGACGGCCGATCCACCCATGCCAATGGCACATCCCCTGGAACTCCCCTGGAGGGTTCCCAATACAATGATTTCAAAATATCACCATTTTTGGCCTTTACATGAGAAAAGAAACTAAAAAGTTCGACCCAAATTGGGGGACATCAAAATTCGTTTTAGAGGTATGGTTCCTTCGGCAAAGTTTCTTATTTTGATCCCTAGAACACGATTTTCACAGAGCAATGGGCGATTTTTTTGGTCCCCACAAATTTTTTCTGCAAAAATTTAAAAAAGAGTGTCAGACTTTTCACTTATAAAAACTAAATACAAAAAGCTAATTTGTTTCAAAATGTTCATTTAAATTAATTCACTACTTAAAAGTATTAAAATTGAACAGAGCTTTATAATTTTCATCTTTTACTCTTTTTTCTCGTTTTCCCCTTTTATGCATCCAAGCACAAAGTTCAAACATCAACAATGAGTTATGTTTCGTTTAATAGCCTCATAAATAAAAAGTCAATATACAACTTCGTTCCAGTAGAATTAACAACCAATGCATACTAATTAACTTTTCGTCACAATATAAAAAACAAAAAAAAAAAACAATATTTGCCAACTAATTGGTAATCGCTAATGTAATTAGAAATTAATCATCGAAGTGAAATAAGCAAACCTTTTAAATACAAACATATTTGCAAATTAATATGCTTGGCAAATTTCTAAAAATAACTGCATTTTCAAATGGAAAATCGTCGTTGATACACACACATACGCACGTAGATATGTCCACAATGATAGACACGATTTGTATCTGCAATGTATGCACGACTAATTACATACGATCAATGAATTCAATGTTGCAGCTGCATCACTGTTGTCACATTTAATTGCAATATTATTTTCTATCACTGCTTGCAACGTAGACAACTTTTGCGAGAAATATATGCAAGCACATTTTCTAAATAAAATTAACACTGATGACTACACATGAGGCTGCGCATCTAAGGGCGAAAGTGTCTAGCCAGGCAGGTGTCTTTACTTAGGAGGTGTTTTTTGTTTTTTTTTTTAGTTTTTTTGCTGAGAAAAGTATGTAATTACTATAAATATATGTTTATCATTTTATGCTAGGAGAAAAAAAGAATGCACAAATATGTGAAAGGACAAACACTGGTAATCTGGTAATGCTTGAACTTTTCATTTCGTAATTTATGTGAGCTTTAAAAGTGCGGAGTTCTTTTTCTCATTTTATATGAATTTATGACCCATATCACACATACATGTAAAATGGCATCTGCTAAGAGTAAGGGCTTATAATGAATACCAGGTGGAGCGAAATTAGTCGCCTTAGCGGAAGATGTTTAATTTTTGCAGATTGCGGTCAAAAAAAAATGTCAAAGTAAAGATTTTCAATCTACCGAAACATAAGCCTGGTAGAAATATCAAGAAAACAGACTGGGAAAAGTATGTAGAACCTACATTTCTACATTGTAGATTGTATCTGTGGTACCACAAAGCATAGAAGGACTAGAAATTTTGGTTGACAAGATTATCTACAACATGAATGCTGCCTTAGCGGAAGCCTGTCCCATAAGAAGACTGAGGCGTAAACCCAAGCCTAAGTGGTGGACGGTTGAACTAAGCAAGTTTCAAAAAACAAGCAGAAGCGCTTTTAATGAGGCGAAGAAAACACGTCTCGCAGAAGATTGGAAAGGCTATACAGATGATCTGAGAATCTACAAGAAGGAAATCAGAAATGCCCAAAAGCAATCTTGGAAATCCATTTGTGAAGAGGTTGAGGGGGCAACTGAGACCTTCAGACTTCGTAAGATTTTAGCGGGAAGTCCTCAAAATTGGGAACTGCTACAGAAAAGGGATGGTACTTTCCCCACAACCAGTAAAGAGTCGCTAGAACTTGTACTGGACACTCATTTTCCAGGCTGCTCAGACATTACTGGGCATGACATGGAAGATACAATATACTGTCGTGAAGTATGAATAGACGCTATGTCTGAGGATCGCCTCTTATGGGCGATTGAAAGTTTCAAACCTTTTAAATCACCGGGCCCAGATGGTATTTACCCGGTGGAATTGCAAAAGGCCGCCGGATATCTAGCACACTGGCTACTAGCAATCTTCAAAGGACACCGGTGTAGGATCAGGGTTATTTTGCGAAGAGCTTTCTATTAGTGAATCCTTTAAACTGCCGGATCACTGTAATGTTTTTCAAGCGGAAATAAACGCTATTAATGAAGCCTTAAAATGGCTAAAGGTAAACAGAGTATCATCAACGGATATCTGCATTCTATCAGACAGCCAAGCTGCCCTAAGAGCCCTGGATGCATTCCAAACAACATCAAGGAGTGTCTAACGTTGTCGCCAATCTCTAAATGAGGTGGCCAAGCAATGTCATTTTATCTTACGCTGGATTCAAGGCCACAGAGATATACCAGGGAACTGTAGGGCAGACCAACTTGCAAGAGAAGGTACCTGTATGCCAGATATAAGTAATTTTATGGAGATACCTCTCGTAACTTGTAAGCTTCTCATTAAGGACGCACTAATCAGTTCTGCAAATCAAAGATGGATTAGCGTTAACACCTGCGAAATTGCTAGGAAAACGACAAAAAAAAAATTGAGTAGACTTCAATTTAGGACCTTAGTAGGGGTCCTCACAGGAAAGGATCTCATTGGAAATCACGCAAGGAGATTAGGCATTGACGTGCATGATTGCTGTCGTAGCTGTTGGGATGAGGAAATGTTAGAAAACACCTTTTTTTGCACGTGCCCGTCTCTAGCCAGAAGCAGGAACCGATTTTTAAAATCCTACTTCCTAACGAATATAGATAATCTATACTCTTTAAGTATCAACAACCTTTTACGCTTTGTCAAAAGCTCAGGATGGTTCAATATGGAAAGGGAAATGTAGCCCAGTCCCCCGCGGCTCACAACGGACCCATTTCGTGATATATGTAAGTGGCATCGTTGCAACCGCAGTGACCGCCATCTTAAGTTACTGATGGCTGAGCTAAGAAAGCATGACTTTCTGGAATATACCAAAATTTTTCGTTGCATTGGAAATTCTTATATAACAGTTAAGTTATAATAAAATGTGATGAACTTAGAGATCCCATACCGCTAAGTTAAGTTGAAATAAAACAACGAGAACTCAAGTTGATTGGACAATCTTTATTATTTTTGTGTAAAACCATTCATGACAATTATTTTTTAAAGAGAAACCTTTTAAAAATTTTGCACGCAATTTCGCCATAACTCGGCCACCCGTAAACACTAATCTTGAATGACTCGCTGGGGACTTCGATCGGTACCTTGTGAATAAATTTAGTAATCTGGACTTCCTTGCCTAAATCGAAGCTGGCACAGAAAGCATTTCGACTTTACATACTCCCACAAATAAAGGTCTAAAAGTGTGATAACACGCAATCTTGATGGCGATTCCATTGATCCAAGGCGAGAGATAAATTCCTCACCGAAACGACGATGCAGTAGATCCATTGTTTCTTGGGTTGTAATAGCAAGTAGCGCCGTCTTATTGGAACCGAAGGTACCTTCAATTTCCGGCATCAAAAATTTGTTTATCATGACGCGAAAGCGTTCGCCATTCACTGTTACATTGGCGCCAGCATCGTTTTTGAAGATATATGAGCCGATGATTTCTCTAGCTCATAGGCCGCACCAAACGTTTGTTTTTCGATGGCTGTAATGGCTTTTCTCGAATGGCTTCCGATTGCTCTTCTGACCATACATGGCAATTTTGCTTATTGACATAGCCATTAAGCCGAAAAGGGCCTCATCGCTGAACAGCATAAGTTGGTCTGAGTGAGCGATGAATACTTTTCACAGAGCGTCGATTTTCGTAATACAAATGTACGATTGTTGAACTGAACTACCATATATCCCATCAATCTTCTCCATTACATCAAGAGCTCTGGTTGGCTGTAGATATCTACCTAGTGGAGGGCTCATAAGGGTATCAAAAGGGTGCTTTATTGCTACTTGGGGAGTGCCAGAGTGCTACTTCAAACATTCCATCTACCTACCTATTGTAACTGTGCAAATGATAAATCCTATCAAACGGATGATAATGGCTTTGTAAAGCGTGGTTTTTGTTCGTCGAAAGATGGAACTGCTTCTGAACTGTCTGCCGAACCCGAAGTAGCACCTGTTGTTATGCGTTATCCTTCAATTGATTTCGAAATTATTCGTGCTTTTAATGCTGGATCCTAGAAAAACGAAGTCCTTTATAACCTATAACCTATATAGCCAATTCCTGCCTACAGTGATATATGATTAAATACGCGAAGATTTCTTATGTATTACCTCTTTTGCCTCCTTCTCCAAACTTGAGTGAGCCCCATCGATGGCCCTGCTGGCCCACGTACGCTAGCAGCGCGATCTTGCTGTATACGTCTTACGCCATGGCGCTTCAGATTGCCAACTCCTATTATGCCTAACAGCATCGGATTAAAGAGTCGCATGAAAGAGAATAGCTTTATCTAAAACCTAGCTCAGTTTTGAAAGGCTCACAGAGGTCTCGCCAGTCTCATAGTTGTATAGGTTTGGTGAGGATCCCCAATTTAAACCTGGCCTTGCATAAGCAGTTTCTCTTCGTGATTTCAAAAGTGGCTATAAAATCTACAAAGATGTGGTGTACGTCGATTGTTGAATTGTTGAACTATCAATTAATACTGAAAAAAAAAAATTGTGTTTGGTTTGACAGTAGTCATACGTGATCTATCAAAAGTGCGTTATCGGAAAAAGTAACTCCAATCTGACCACTCTTAATATATCTCGCACTCTCAGCACAGAGAAAATTGTCGCTTTTATTAGTTGGCTAAATGCAAAAAAAGTGAGTTAGTTCAATGAATTTTAATTGCAAGTTCCTTTTTTGTTGTTATTTGTTAATGAATTGAAATATAAACTACTTAAATTTAGATAATTTATTTTTTAATTTTCTAATACGAAACAGTGCAATAATTCAATAATGAAAAAATATTACATTAAATTAAAATAAATAAAATATTACATAAAACAGTGTGTACATGGCTTATGTGGTTGTGTCTCCACAAGTAAGAAATGCGCTTAGGTGGCTGTTAGCTTTGAATTTTCCACGAAATCTTTTGCCTCATTTGGCACACCTTTAAATGGCTGAACCAGCAGAGAACAGAGCAAATGTCATATGCCTGCTTGTAATGCTTGTAAGTCTGTATGTGCGCATGTACGAGCGCTGATTGTTGCATGTTGCAGGCTGCGCATGGCTTGTTATTGCAGTTGTTCGTTTGCCACAATAAGAAAAGAATTGCTTTACATTTTTACAAGCTTTTCCTATCAGCCACCATCTCAATTATGGTTAGCGCAATTGATTTGCCTTTGCCCCTAACGCGCTGCTGCCTCACTATTTGGCGCGTGCTCTCCACTTCTGTTACGAGTCTTCAAACTCTTATCTCACCGCCTGATTGACGGACGGACTGCGGTTGATTGCTAATAAGATTAACAATTTTGTTTCCGTTTTTCCGTTTCTTATTGGAAAACGCCAATTTGAATTTTTATGATTTATTGCGGCCGTTTGGTGCATTTGATTGATTATCAGCGACAGGCGAATACGCATACCAGCGCACACGAGCGCAGGCGCACACTTTCATAAATGAGTGGCTGAATGCATAAGCGCGCTTTCGTCAAATTGGCTATAATGGAACTCCCTTCTATGTTACCCTAAAAGTGTCAAAGTGTTTGATGGATTTCGCAATCAAATATAAATCTGTACCAACATACATAGAAATTTACAAGGAGAAGTACAGATATGTACCCATGTAAGTATGTATGTGTGAATAACCTTTTGGAATTTTGTGGCGTAACGTAATTTGTTGTCTCCTTTGTGTTGTAAATTTGTGATTTATTGTGACCCCAATAGAGACATTTTTTCTCAGATACAATGTTGCGATACACATCTTGGTTGTGTAATAAATTCTCGATTTGTTTTTTTTTTTCTTCTTCTACTGCATTTGTGTGTTCATTCGAGTGTAGAGATTTTTAGACAGAAAAAAATTTTTTTTCTCAAAATTTCACTTTTACAAATATTTTTATTTGTATGCTTCTCTTTCAAATCTAAAACTAATTTTTCCTGAAAGTGCTTTATAAATTTCTGCTGAGCTTCGAAAAAGTCAACATGGAAACTGTAGGAGTATTGAAGTGATTGATGGACGCATAAAAGCACACCTGCGCATGAGAAGATTAATCAGTTAACTGAAATGTATTTAAGAAATGTGTACGCCGATTGAACTTTGAATATATGCCACTAAATTTAGAAAGAGTTCCAGGTCAGTTTTTAAGGAATGATTGCGAGTGGTATGAAAAGCGAGGATTGCAGCTTTTACTCTGTAATCAGTATTGATTCTTTACTTCGCGAGCCTTACCTTCTCATGAATCTTAACTTCGACTAATAAGTTGGAAAACTAAACTGGAATGCGACTATGTGTCACTTATACATATATACACTTGTGCTCACTTAATTAAGTCACTTAAGCCTTTTAGAACATTCGCAATACTTTCCATGGCACATGTTTTCTTGCTAGTTTTTTATAAAAATATATTTCATTGTATAACTGGGCCTTAAAACCCTCCAAACTTTATAAAAAATTTAACAAATTGCAAAAAAAAAATATCATCAAATTGTGTGAGATTTTTTAGACAACTTCTGGGTATGCAGTTTTATATATATATAGTTTTGGCGCGTACACCCTTTTTGTGTGTTTGGCCGAAGCTCCTCCTCCTATTTGTGGTGTGCGTCTTGATGTTGTTCCACAAATGGAGGACCGACAATTTCAAGCCAACTCCAAACGGCAGATATTTTTATGAGGAGCTTTTTCATGGCAGAAATACACTCGGAGGTTTGTCATTGCCTGCCGAGGGGCGACCGCTATTAGAAAAACTTTTCCAGCATTTTGGTCTTTCACCGAGATTCGAACCGACGTTCTCTCTCTGAAATCCGAATGGTAGCCACGCACCATCCCATTCGGCTCCGGCGGCCGCCCAGTTTTATAGCCCATTCAATTTTAGGGCAATGAAGTGCTAGTTTTTCGGGGCTTTGTGCATGTTTTCATTGGGGGGGTATTTTCAAGTGGTGAGTCCCAAACCCAGCGCACATTCAGCTATTCTAGAATGCTTCGCCATCTCACGTTAGCTCACTCCCGAACGGGTGTTCGAAAGCTACGCAGAGCATACATGGGCTAATCCCGGCAATTGTGAGCTGCTTGAACCATATGCACTCTAAAGTGAATGGCGATCAGTAATTTTCCTCACTTGCGTGGACTTTTACATATGGAACCATCATCCGATAACAATGTCAGCCTTGAAATCCAACGTAGAATCCCTCTTCCCAACAAGTGCTGCTTTGGACTAAGTAGGGAATTTTTTTTTTTTTGTTTTTATTCCCATTATAAATTACGATCTGTTGTTATTAACAATAAGTAATTGGTGTTAGGGTTTGGAACTAAAATGTCCCTTCCCTTTGAAAGAGAACATTATTGTCTTTGGTGGTATTTAGTTACAATTTTACTAATACTTAGTTTTCTATAATTTTATACATATTATTATATTTTAATTTATATTACAGTACGAGCAAGATCTGTGGGTGTTTTGCGCTTTAGTCTTCTTGGTTTAAGTTCCATTTCCGGTATCGGTCTCATCTCATGGTTTTTGTGCTCTAATAGTCGCAAGATGTGCTTACTGCTGCTTCTTTTTACTGCTTCAGTGACAGTGTTTATGCCGAGGTCGCGGTGAATGTCGTCATTTTTTTATGTATCAATTTGCGTTTGTGATTGTCCTTAGCATCTTAGATTGACTTCTCTGAATGATTTGTAGGTTTTATTTACTGGCAGTCCCCCAAATATCTAGTCCGTAGGTCCATGTCGGTCTGATTATTGATTTGTATATCATTTGTTTATTAAGTAAGCTTAGGGTTGATTGTTTTCCTAGTACCAGTAGAGTTGTCGGAATTTGTTTTTCATCTCGTTTCTCTTGTTCAGTATGTGTTTTTCCATGTAATTAAGTTTTGAGTCAATCGTTATGTCAAAGTATTTTGCACTTGAGTGTATTTTTACGTCTTCCCCGTTAATTTGGATTGGATATCTTGCAGATTTTCTCTTCGCGTATATTACATATTGTGTTTTGTCTTTATTGACCTCAATGCCCCATTTTTCAAACCATTGTGTTGTAGCTGATAGCGTATCTTGCAGTGTTTTTTGTTGCTGCTTCTTCATTGTGGTTAGCTGACATTAAAACTGTGTCGTCTGCAAATGTAGCTATCATTGATCCTCGAGTAGTTGGCGTTGGTATATCTGCTGTATTTCCTAAGTATAGTATGGGGCCCAGTACGCTTCCTTGAGGTACTCCAGCACAGGTACTCAAGATAACAGAGCACTCATCGTCATATTTTATGAAGAAGTGTCTATCAGTCATGTAGCTTTTAAGGATATTAAATATGTTAAGTGGTAAAATGATTTTTAGCTTATATAGAAGTCCTTTGTGCCATACTCTGTCAAAAGCTTTCGCGATGTCCAAATACACGGCAATGCAATATTTCTTCTTATCGAAGTCGTTTGTAATTTTGCTTACTACTCTTTGAATCTGTTGCACAGTCGAATCTTGTTTTCGGAAACCGAACTGGTGTGAGGGGATAGCGTCTTTTTGTTTTAGAATCGGGTCAATGTCAAGCAGCAAGCTAATTGGTCTGTACGGGCAAGCAACAGTGGCGTTCTTGTTTGGCTTGGGGGATCGCTATAACTTGTGCAACTTTCCATGCTTTTGGGAAGTATTGTAACCTAATTATTCCGTTGAAGAGGTAGCTCCTTTAGTATTTTCCCATTTATTTGGTCATATCCCGGTGTCTTTTTGTCTTTAAGTTTCTTTATATAATATTTGATTTCTTCTTTTGTCGTGTTTTGTATTGTGTGGTCTGCATTCTCAATTGTGTTCGGCAGCTCAATGTCTTTATTATCCATGCTATTTGTAAATATTGTTTTAAAGTGGTCAGCTAATGTTTCAGCCTTTTCTTTGCTTGTTCTAGCCCATGTGTTGGAATTTGTTTTTATTGGAGGCTTGTGTATGGTTGTTTTAGTGAGTTTTTTAGTTGCTTTCCATAGGGAATAGTTGGTAGCTGTAGTTCGAGGCTACTAAGGTACTTCTTCAGTTGATTGTCATTATGTTCTTGGAGAATTTTTTTGAGTTCATTTGATGATTTGTTTAGTTTAGTTTTATCGGCTGGGTGTTTGGAGCGTTGCCAGTCTTTCCTGAGCTTGCGTTTTTGTTTGATTTTGTCTAAAATAAAAGCAGGGATTTTCTTTGTTATTAAGAGACTCGAGTTTCCATGTTTTCTTTTATGACATCACGAAATATATTCCAGTTCGTCTTATGGTTATATAGCGAGGTGATGGTTTTTCTAACAGGTCTATCCTGGAGCGTTATTATTAATGATGAGTGGTCTGATGATAAGGCATGATTGGCAAATGAGTAGTAAAGTCCTCTCTCGACGAACAAAACTAACACTCTACAAGGCTCTCATCATGCCCGTCCTAACGTATGGCGCAGAAGCGTGGACGATGACAACATCCGATGTAGCGACGCTTAGAGTGTTTGAGAGAAAGATTCTGCGCAAGATTTTTGCACCTTTGCACGTTGGTAACGGCGAATGTCGCAGACGATGGAACGATAAGCTGTATGAGCTTTACGACGACATAGACATAGCGCAGCGAATAAAGATCCAGCGGCTACGTTGGCTGGGTCATGTCGTCCGAATGGAAACAAACGCTCCGGCTCTCAAAGTAGTCGATGCGGTACCAGTTGGTGGTAGCAGAGGAAGAGGAAGGCCTCCTCTGCATTGGAAAGATCAGGTGGAGAAGGACTTGGCTTCACTAGCTGTGTCCAATTGGCGTCGGTTACCATGAGAAAGAAACGCCAATTAAGAAGAAGAAGACTACAGTAGGAACACCTGTTTATAGGTATGCCAAAAATACGAAACCGCATTGCTTTCATAAAATTAGAAGGCTTGGTTTGTGATATGAAAAATTATTTGTGGTTTCTTTGTACGCATGGGTTTCTGGAGTTTGCCATAACATAGATCATTCAAAGGCTAATGAAGTCAACCCATAACTCAAAATTGAAAATTTTCACATTCATTCTTCTGGCATATGGCGGGCGATTGATATATGTACTATATCTGTGCCTATCTTTTTAGTAAGATATAAATAGAACTGCTCGAGAGAGAAATATAATATTTTCAATGCCATCAACTCGTGACGTTGGCTGCGCTATGAACTTGGCTTTTGGCAGTGTTTCATCGAAAAGCCAATGAGGTACAAATTTATGCGCTTGTAGAACTTTATGCCAGCAGAACTTTCGATATTAATGTCCCACTGATTTGTATTCATTATTTACGTGAACCTCTTGTGCCAGTATTTCAATGCGAGATTATCTCATCTCATTGAAATTACCAGCCAAAAGCGATAGCTAATAACTCCATTAATAATTCAATTGGCGCAACGTAGAAACAATTAAAATCATCAGCTAAATGACTGAGTAACCAAATTAGCGAATGTAAATTAGATGCCAGACAAACGGAAGTATGTAATAGATGTTATAGGGTTTTCCAATAAGTGTGAATCGAAATGGAATAAAATAGTTAAAGAGATATTACCGAATAAACGGCCTCGGTAGTCTAGCGTAAGTGCACTAGCCTGCCATCCCAGACGTTGTAGGTTCGAAGCCCACGTAAAACACGGTTCTGGCACTTTTTCAAATTTACCTACTTTCCCTGTGTCTAAAAACAAAAACAACCTGCAATTCCATTCCTCAACTCCAACAACTTGTCCTTTCCATCCTTAAACCCGCACAATAGTCTGCGGCTTATTTGTACTGTGGCTGCTAAAATAAGCAAAAAACAAAGAAAAAGACACAGTTACTCATTGCATCAGTGGCGCTAGCAAGAGGAAGCGGGTGGCCGCGGTAATAGCGCGGACACACCACTTTAGCGCAGTCCTCAACCATCTGTACGATGATCCTTCTGCCCGAAAAATATGAAACACAGATGGCGCTCCAAGCAGTAAGAAGGCGTTGTTCCTAAGCAACGACAGGTGGGCATTCTCACTACGTAGGACTGGTAACGACAGGCTAATCACTTACCCCATCAGAAATCAAAACAGATTAACGAAACCAACGCTAGACTGAGTGTTGTGGAGGGCCTATGCTCCCGAGAGGAGTAAACAAGGAAAAGAAAAAATTAACGAATTAATTTTTTGTTTGAAGGGTCAGTGTATAGTGGGTGACACAATGTAAGGTCAACCACAAGTTTTGACTACATTTTTTTAAACAAATTTTAATTGTTTTGTTTTTTTAATATTTTATTTTATAACAGAAATCAAATATGCAAATCCAAGTTTCAAACTTGTTTGGTGTTGTATTTTTAATTGTTTCCCCGACTTCCATCAAAATTTCACAATTTTTTTCAGAATTCTTAAAATTTTCTCCAATTTTATAGCCTCTTTAATTTTAATGAAAAAAGACGTTGTCTGTAAAGTCGGTTTACTGACGACAGTTTAACGTGACAATGTCATAAGAAAATATTGATGGAATGGTTGCAATTTTCAAAAGAAAATTTTAATTTTATTTGTTTGATAGATCTTTGGATGAATATAGAGGAGGAGGTAAATGCAATAAGTAATAAAAAAATTAGAAAAAAAAATTTCCTTTTGAGATTTTTTCAATGTTTCGAAAAAAATTTTTTAGTTTCAAAAAAATTTTTTGGTTGATCGATACTTTACGAGATATAGGTAAATCACTACAGCCATCTACCTGACGATAGCTTAACGTGACAACGTCATAAGAAAATACCGATGCAATGGTTCCAAAAGAAAATTTTAATTTTATTTGTTTGATAGATATTTTGTATGGATATAGAGGAGGAGGTAAATGGAATTGCAATAGAATAGGTCAAGTTACATTTACACAAACGTGGAAAATGACGAAACATTTATCAAATTCGTGAAAGATATCTTCAATTTCGATTGCGCATCAGACGTTAATAAGTCAACAACACTAAGAGGCAACATCGTCGATTTGCCTTTTTCAAGACACTTTACACTCGAAACACTCCCTTTCATTTCCTACTTTTTCTATCATCTCCTATTCTCAACAGAGAAATGGTTCATTACCATGCACACAGGAAGAAGGTATATGCAAATACAAGTATGTGAATTTATATACAAATGCGCATATACATACATATATACGCTCACTTAAGTAGGAGAGAGCAAGATGTCGAACGTTGCCGTTCGTTTGCTTTGTCGTTCGTTCCGCGCTTTCGTTTGCAGTTCGTTCAAGGTAACGGCAATGAGCAAGGTAACGACAAATGAGTAAGATAACGACATATGAGCAAGGTAACGACAAATGAGCAAGGTAACGACACCAGTCTACATATACTCCCGTAAAGGAAGATGGGCTCGATAATGGTGCTATACTGCCTATTTGGCCTTTTTACATGAAAATAGAGCTACAGTAGTTGTTATACTCGTCAAATAACAAAGAAGAACATTTGTTCTGTGGAAAAATGCGCAATAATGTCTGGAAAAAAACTCATAACTAGCAACTTTAGACTAGCACTTTTTTATAGTACATCTCGACGACCATAAAACTGCGTACTCGAAATTTCTCTCAAGAGTCTAACTAAACAGTTGAAAATTATACTAATAATATTTCTTAAATTTTGTTAAATTTATTTTATTTGTATGAAATTTGGAACTATGAGTTTTAAGCATTTTTCTTTGGGTATTTTATAAAAAATTATGAAAAAACTTATCATGAAAAAAATTGCGTTTATTGTAAAAGGATGAAGCGACTTAATGACTCGTAATAAGCTACACTTTTCTAGAAAACCGAAAAAAATAATGAGTCTTCAGGAAAACAAAACAAAAATTGTCAAACTGGTCAAAATATCTCAGGTGCTATCATTTTGTGGCATGCCTTATGACGCTCATGCTTCCAGTGTCCGCCGCGTCTCGCCTTCGCTTGGTAGTATGAATGCGTGAACTCTAATTTTCAATGCAGCTGCTGCATTCATGCTTACTGACATAGAACTGCAACTTCGGAAAGCCCAAACAAAAAGATATCGCATTGCCCTGATAGCCAATTTAACACTAAACCTACCATGGACGGGTCAAATGACCCATTTTAAACTTATTGTTAGAAGTTCTTAGAAATAACATTATTAAATCGTCGTTTGCCTTCACGACTTTTATTAAAAAATACATCGAATGTATTTTTCAAGATTTACTCTTCTCTTGCTAATTGTTTTACCGAGAAATATATGTGATCTTAATAATATATATAATATTATATATTGGGGTCATTTGACCCACATTGGTAGGAATAGGAATACATAAAATACCGGTAGGTTTAGTGTTAAGTCAATTCAGCGAGAGATGACGAATGCTGGCTATTTTACAGATGTCAGCAGCTGCAGCTTTGACGCCGCAAAAACAACATTTTGATTGTAAAAATCGATCTGTTCCTATGCAAAACCCCTGTATGCATATCATGTTTAGGTGCGAACTTTAGGGCGAAACTTATAAAGCGCGAATATTTAGTGTATTTTCAATATTCCAATTCTTAATGACTCTGACCATTCTGATTCATTTGAAATAACAATTCTCAGCTTTTGGGCTCAAATGCGTGAAACCTAGTAAGCTATAGTAAGCGCTAGTAAGGTTTCTAGCATTCAAACCAGCTGCTGGGTTGCCACTGAAAATTGAAGTCATCAATCTCAGCTACCACTGCCCACTGCGCCAGCAGCGAATATACCATAAAGTGCGTTTGCATGAGCAGATTTTTCCTTAATTTCGTTTGGTTTATTTATATTGTTTTTTCTCTTCATAACTCGTAAATCATTCTTGAAAAGAATAAACCTATTTTTGGCAGCCAGTGTTGGTTGCGCATACGCACATACTTCCCGCATCATTAAGCCATGCCGAAGCGCACATGAAGGTGATACGGAAGAAGCGAAGCAGATGATTTTTTAAAAGGAACAAAATAATAGTTGAAAAAGCAATTTGGCTTGCAAAAAATTAATGTTTCATCTTTTCTATTGCGAATTCTATGCGCAGTTTTTTTTTTTTGTAGCTTCTTTGCGTAAGCTTTTAAAATTATGAATAGATATGCCAGCAATAAAATTGTTTTTCGCCACGATTAGTCACTTTTTGATGTTTAATTTTAGGCAAATAATTTTCGCTTCTTTTTATATTATTTATTATTTTAAATTTTTTCGCTGAAGATGACTGACAAGACCAGCTCAAGGCCAACACTTGATTGAGTTATCTGGCAGCAGCGGAATTAGCGGCGTACTCATACGCGAAAGTTAAAAAAAAAATTGCAAAGTAGAAACAAGACATAGTTAAATAAATTGCTCATGTTTTTCCAAAGTACATTTTTTCTTGTTTTTTTTCTTTTTTTAGTTTTGCAGCAGTTGAGAATACTTTTTTCTTCTCTTTGTAGTGATGCTTAAATTAGTATGACAAGTTGTTGATGAGTAATTAAATAATAATTAAATATATAAAAATATTTTATAACTAATTGAAGTGTGTCTATAAATTGAAAGGTCAAAAATATATAAACAAATTAATTTTGTTTGATTAAATTTTGTTTATAAAAGCACCATATCGAAATCGATTAAAGTCACGTTCGGTGTACTGCAGACTAGTAATTTTGGTGCGATCCGCTGCTTACGCTTTTTCAGTGATACAACAAATGTGTTGCAATATTTCTAAGATGTAAGAAATTAGGCTCTGAAAGTATTCGATGCGGTACCAGCTCAACGCAGCAGAGAAAGAGAAAGGCCTCCACTGCGTTGAAAAGATCAGGAGGAGCTGGACTTGGATTCACTGGGTGTGTCCAATTGGCGCCGGTTAGCACGTGAAAGAAACGACTGGCGCACTTTGTAAGACTCGGCCAAAATCGCATAAGCGGTTATCGCGCCAATCAAAAAGAAAAAGAAGAAAAAGTTAGGCTACTGTAGAAATTTCTAGTCACTAACTTTGATGCTTAAATAATGCCTTGATAATTTACACATGAAATACTCGAAGGATATAGCTGAGAAAAATCTGTAAATACTTCCATTTTAACTTTGGTGCAACTTCTCTCAGTCTGCTGCGTATCGCGCCGAAAGATTTGAGTATATTTTTCTTAACTTTTTATGTAAGTACAGGGTGGGCCATATAGCGTTTGCTTTTTGAACCACCTATTTTTTTGAGAATGGTAACACAAATGACATGTCAAATGTCTTCATAATTTACTTAAAGGTTTGACATTTACGAAATGGGACGCTATACGCTTGAACAAAATTGGGAAATATTGAAAACCTATTTACAAAGTGGTGAGTCTTCTTCTTCTTTTCTGATTTTCACATCGGTGGCTACGTCAATAAGCAAAATTGTCGGATTTGGGGCTCAGAAAATCCACACGTTACTCTAGAGAAGCAAATGCGTTCACAACGAGTCACTGTTTGGTGCAGTTTTTGGTCTGGGGGCATGAGCGGGCAATTTTTTTCGAAAATGACCTAGGAGCCGCGGTTACAGTAAATGGCGAGCGTTACCGTGACATGCTCAACCAGTTTTTGTTTCCAAAAATTAAAGAGGATGACATGGACGATATTTGGTTTCAACAGGACGGTGCAACTTGTCACACTGCCAAAGTTACACTCGAACTTTTGGCTACCGTTTTTGAAAACCGAATAATCAGCCGAAATTCCGATATCAATTGACCGTCTCGGAGCTGTGATTTAAGCCCGTTGGACTATTTTTTGTGGGGAGCCGTTAAGGACTAATGCTATGCGAACCATCCAGAGACGATTGATGCTTTAAAACATGAAATCGAAGTTGCCGTTCATGAAATTGGAGCCCAAATAATCGAAAATGTGCTTAAAAATTTTGTTGATCGAATGGCCTACTGTAAAGCCAGTCGTGGCAGTCATTTGAACGATTTTATTTTTTATTCATAAATGACAATGTTCAATCTTCAAAGTGAAAGAAAAAGTTTGAAAAAATATTAATTAGTTTTTTTTTTTATAGCCGATTCAAAAAACAAATTTTGCGTGGCCCACCCTATACTACTGCAAGTAGCCGAATGCATAATTCGAAAAAAAATTATGTTTGTTTTAATTTTTTTGTGACAAATTTTTTGCCCCTTAACCTTAGATAGTTTCAGTTAATCTGCTTCTCACTGAAATCTTTTGAAAACATTTTAAGACCACAATCGACAACATCTCGCCTGAATTGTTGAAAGCAGATCCCGTGGTGAGTGCGTGCTTAAGCGGTCCCGGTGGTCTAGAGCCCGAAAATTTAGGCTATTTTCAGGATTTTTTTTTATAGTAAATACAAATGAAAAACGATATTTAAATTTTTCACGCTTTTTACTTAACGTCTTTTACATACAAAAATGAAAAAAAAAATTAAATATTAATAATTTAAAAAATGGCGCTGAAGTCGACGATCCCGTCAATTTAGGCGCTTCTATTTATCTGGAACACAAAAACCAAACAAATTATTAGTCAGCATGACTATAGCTATGTCCCGTAATAGAATAAAAAAGAAAAGAAATTGACGGTTTTGAATTTGATGCTCTAAAAATCGGGGTTTTTTCAGGTTTTTAATAAAAAAATACGAAATAATTGAAATAATAAAACGATTCTAGTACTCGTACAGGCGATAGCCAATGATGTTGTGAACAACAGTTAATATTTCAGACGATTCGGTTGAATAGTTTTTTGTTTTTTTTCTTGACAAGAGCAAGCCGAAGTAGTTTTGAGATAATTGAGTTTAAAGTTTTGAGAGTGGATAATGCGACCATTGATGCCGCCGCGTGACGAATCTGACTCTACCTGCTAAAACGACTGTAGAATCGAAAATACTGGCAAGTTCCTTCCAGAAATTTGACAGTATATTAAAGCTTAAACTATCGAAATATCGAAGAAAATCGATTTTATTATTTTAATTATAGACCACCGGGACCATTGATTTTGAAATTCTGGGCAACATGCGACTTGCTTGGCGAACTGAGGGAACACATGATCGTGGTTGCATTCTCTTGCTCAGTATGAAGACTTTGAGCGGTGCTGTAACCAGAACTCAAGCAGAAACAGGGCGGGCTTCAGAGCAAACCGTTCATGCATTGACCTTATCAAGAGTCTCCGTGTTATCATTGAACAGTCAGTTGAGTGAAGGGCCCCGCTCTATCTAGTCTTTATAGACTTCCAAAAAACGTTCGATACTTTACATCACGACACTATTCGTACCATCCTCGAGTGCAAAGGGATCCTATTGAAATTCATTCAAATCGTCGAGGCACTTTGCACGAACGCAAGCTGTTGGATAAGGCATGAGAGACTTCTGTGTGAGAAAATCAAAATATTGGGTGGCAAAATCAAAATGCATATTAGTAGGTGTGCGACGAGGATTTTAGCTCTCGGTACTTCTCTTTAACAACGCATTGAACGTTGACATGAAAAACGTCTCGTCTTGGTGAGGCGGTATTACCTGCGGACAGCAAGGGCGCCTAGCGGATCTTGACTATGCAGATGACATCCGTTTTCTGTCCCACAACGATCTTGGCATGGCAGCGAAGATTTAAGCAAGAAGCAGTTGAGAAAGCTAAAGAAATAAAGGTCTAAATATCAATATCCAGAAAACCATAGTTATGCGTATAAACACAGGAAATACGCAAAATTTTTCAATTAAGTTATCGATCTCGAAGATTTTTAATCTTTCTGCTATTTAAGTAGCGGTAAATCGATCTATGTAGGTTCGAGCAATGATATCAAAAGCCAAGCAAAGAAAGCTGTGGCGGCATTTGGCTCCTGGCAAGCAATTTGGAACGCACCACACATTTCAAGGCGCACAAATCTGCAAATTTTTAGCTCCAATATAAAGTCAACTTTACTTTATGGTTGTGAAATGTGGAATACGACGTCAGCTGATACAAGTTCGTTACAAGTTTTTGTAAACAGATGCCTTCGAAAAATTCTCAAAATATTCTGCACAAGTATTATCTTGAGTGCTGATTTATGAACCAAAACCCAGCAGAAGCCAATGTACTTAGAGATCTGAAAGAGAAATTGTGGCTGGATTGGCCATGGAATATCTAGAGACGGCTGCAGGAATCGGAAATCCGCGCCATGCAGCTTAGCTGGAATGAAGTTAAGAGATTGGCGTAATCCGAATAGAAGAAACTCGCTGTGGCCTTATGTTCCACACTAAAACTCTAGGAATTTATGATGATGATTAAAACCACAACTCAGCGTATAATTTAATTATATTTTCCCTCGAATTTTAATTAGCAGTGACAAACGAAAAAAACGGCAGGCACTTCTCTGGTTTATCAGACATCAAATCGCTCGGCAGGCACTTGAAGTCATCAACTCATAGGAGACAGCTTCGCTAGAGCAACAACAACATTTGTTTGCATCTTTTTTTGCAATTTATTACTTGAATTGTCAGAATTGTCAAAGAGAATGCGAGCACACATATAAGGCAACAATAAAGAAACTGGTCACTTTGGCATGCCAATCAGCAAATCGCAAGAAGAAAGAAACACAAATCAGCTACCATAGCGAACTCACCTTCCATAAATACGCCTTAGCAAGCAATGGCAATTTTTCGCGTGCATTTCTGTCAGAGAAAAACGTTTCATAAAAACTAGAAGTCGTGCGGAAGCGGCATGAAACTTTAAGTCCATGTAACAAGAGGCGTAAAAAAATTAAAATGTGTACCACAAATTTGAGAAGGGGATTCACTAAATTAGAAAACGTCAAAAATCATTAAATTTTAGTCAAAGTTTTAGAAGAAAGTTTGATAGTTTTCTGCGCGGGCTTGCCCCAAAACACTTTCCAGTTCTGCAGCATACTAGACTGGATCAGAGACTAAACTCTTTATGGAAATTTCATACTTCTATATTGTCGCTGATCTAAGTCATGATTCCTGTAGCACTTTTATTGATTATTTGCTTTGGCCTCTGTGGGGTAACTGCTGATTCACAGTTGGCCAATTCGGCAATCGGCAATTTCGTTTCCTTGAACACCGGAGTGTCCTGGAACCCATATAAGTACAATCTTTTTCCGCCTTGCAACAGAATAAAACTTCTTCTTACATTCCTGAGCAATTTTTGAAGTTTGCTGCGCGTTCTCCAGGGCCTTCAGTGCAGCCTGACTGTCACAAAAGATGTCAATCTGTTTAGTTGTTTTATTTCTGATTGAAATTATTTTTAAGTCGTTAGCATATAACGGAAAGTTGGCAAATGAGAAACAATTGCTAATGTCGTTGGGGAAGCAAAGAATAGCGGACCTAAAACACTTCCCCGTGCCACTCCAGAACAAGTGATGAATATTTTAGAGGATTTACAGGTACCATACCTTCCGCATAAATAGAATTTCAACAGAGTGAAAGTGTGAAGATAATTAAAAAAATAATTGAATTTACTAAAGTAATGCAAATTTTTTCTGAGGAATATTAATTTAGATATCCTTTTTGCTAAATTCATAGGGCTATGGTGTGCGTCTTGATGTTTTCCCACAAATGGAGTGATCTACAGTTTTATGACATGTTCGCCTCCGAATGGCAAATGGTGTTTATGAGGAGCTTTTTCATGGTAGAAATACCCTCAGAGATTTGTTATTGCCTGCCATAGGGGGGCCGCTATTAGAAAAAAGTGTACGGCAATATAACTACATTAATTATTTCTCAGGAAAGTGCAGAAAACATGGAGCTCCATTTTTTCATGTGCTATTTCAAACGCCATTTGGCTCTAATACGATATACGAAGAACTCAGAAAGTCCTTTGGACTCCTCGCCATTCAATTTTCAAACTTATAGGGGTTTTCAACGATCACTGGGCGATCGGCACACACGCGGAAAAGCTAAGGTTACCATTTAATCCCCATTGCAGAACCTGTGGGGACCTTTCAGAGAAAGAGCTGTAGAGCACTTTCTCTGTAAATGTCCGGCCTTGGCAGCTAGACGACTTAGCTCACTGGGCGCCCCTTTCTTCGACAGCCTGGGACAGTGCGCCAACCTAAATGCAATCAATCAAAACGGCGCTTTAGTGCTACTTAAGGAGTGCCAGACTGACACATCAACCATTTCACCTACCTACCTATTATAACCTCATTCAATGAATTTCCAGCATTTTAAACCGAAATTCTAAAATTTTTTTCTTTTAAAGCAAAATACCTGGCACATATTTTCACTTTTTAGCCGCCATAACCTACTTTTTCTGCCAGAATCATATAATTTACACAGTCATTCACATATTCACATACACATTGAAGAAAATTTAGCTAATCAAGTTAAATTGCCAAGGTGTGTCAATTAAATTTCATTACCTTCATTATTTTAGCATTAGTTTATGCTCGTATATATGCATGTTTGTGTGTGTGTGTGCGTGTAATTGAACTTTTACCTTCGCCTCAATTTTCTAATGAATTTAGTGTGATTTCTGTTGGTATCAGCAGATGTTTATGTAGGTCAGTAAATATGTGCCAGTGTAGATACTCGTACATAGTCGGGCTATACTAAATTATTTAAGGTAGGCAGACACTGCGTATACGCAACTTATGGGGGGCAGCAGAGCAGCTTACATGAAATTAAAATGATATAATGCGACTTGCAGCAATTAAGATAAATATTTGGTTTATGCGTAGATACAGACATAGATACGTCTGTGTGTGAACTTCACGCCTCTGCACACATTAGTTGTCCAAATTAAATGCAACCTATCAAAGAGCACCGTTAAACATAATTTGCTATAATCATATAAATGCGAGTTTGCACAATAAATGTATGTATGTATGTATATTTGTAGGTATTCTGAGCATGAAGTCAAGTCAAAAGCTCAAGTGTTGAGTTCAAAAGTTAGAGCGCGTAGTTGAGTATGCGTAAGCATTATGAAATTACAGTTCATGACAAAATTATAAGAGGTCTGCGGTAGGCGGTGCGGTCAACCAATTTTGTGACATTAACCTAGTGAACACATCATATCTGAATATTTGTACACATACACGCGTGCATTCAGACACAATGAGCGTACTAGAAATCTCAGTATAATAAATTTATGTTCAGCTAAAACCCAAATAGCAGATATAATAACAGCTCAAATTTGTAAAATTGCGCACACTGCAAGCGTATCAGACAAATTTTGAATTAGTTGGGTAAATTATGTGCGTGATACGCACCTAAAAGTGCATTAAATACAGGGTCTTAAAAGTTCGAGTTAGATTGAGCAGTGTTCTTTTTTCACGGCTGTCACAGTGCGTCAGTTTTGCAATTGTCTACAGCAAATCTACAATTTACTAATATAAAATGAGTACGAGAACTATGTGAAAGTACTTGAAATCGTTTATGAACAGTTTTGCTGCACAATTTTCTTTTTGTACGAAACTCATTTTCATCTGCACACGCACGTAAATAACCAAAATCGCTATATTTGAACATTAAAAAATGTATGAAAATATCTCTCGAGACGCTGTCAGATGCCCACTTTAGTTTCGTGGTGCCACTGGAGAATTTTTCTTCTTCAAGAATGCAGCTGGAAATGCGCTTGCAGTCAACGAATTATGATATCGAAATATTCCAATTCACTAACAACATTTCGTTTTTCCTTTGGCTGATGGTACGGATAACGTGCGGCTTGCATAAGATGGAGCAACATGCCACACAGCCAACGATGCAATAAATTTATTGCAAATGGAATTCTCTAGAATAAAAGTTTTCGATACTTTGTAACAAAACGCACGCCAAGGTTGTCGAGTTTAATGCCAGTGGACTATCTTCTTCTCTAGATAGAGTTTCTGTGAATAAACCAGAAACAATCCAAGCTAAGCATACAGCATTCGACTCGATTTTGTGCTGTAATTGGGACCCAATTATGTCGAAATGCCTATGGAACTTCAGCGAATATTTCACCTCTACCTGGCAATTCAATTGGGATCTATGTAATTAAATGGAAACATTTGTAAGAGCTCAAACCAGTTCTTCCTTCTGAATATCATTACTTTCAAGGTAATTTGGGTGTTTGTCTGAGCTCGTCCTCCTATTTGTGGTGTGCGTCTTGACCCTCCACGAATGCAAGGACCTGCAGTTGTATGTCGACTCCGAACTGCAAATGGTCTTTATAAGGTGGTTTTTATGGTAAAAATACACTCAGAGGTTTGCCATTGTCTGCCGAGAGACAACCGCTATTAGAAAAAAAATGGAATGGTAGTCACGCACTATGGCGCCTATTCGGCTACGGGGGTCGCCGTAATGGTTAATAATGTCTGCCTTTTGAGTAGTAAAGTTCGTCGAGGGCACAAAACTAACATCCTACAAGACCCTCATCATGCCCGTCGATGACAAAATCCGATGAAGCGACGCTTGGAGTGTTTGAGAGAAAGATTCTGCGCAAGATTTTTGCACCTTTGCACTGGTGATGGCGAGTATCGCAGCCGATGGAACAATGAGCTGTATAAGCCAGCAGCTTCGTTGGCTGGGCTATATCGCCCGAATGGATACAAACGCTCCGGCTCTGAAAGTATTCGATGCGGTACCAGCTGGTGCTAGCTGAGGAAGAGGAAGGTCTCCTCTACGTTGGAAAGATCAGATGAAGAAGGACTTGGCTTCACTTGCCGTTTCCAACTCACACCGGTTTGCACGAGATCGAAATGATTGGCGCGCTTTGTTAAACTCGGCTAAAATCGCGTAAGCGGTTATCGCGCCAATCAAGAAGAAGAAGTGTCTGTAATTTGTATAGAAGAAAATTCGCATGTATTTTGGACATTAACCTAAACTTTTTGGAAAAATGGTTTAATTGTTGACTTTGAGTATAAAAACAAGTAAACTGAAAACTTTTTAAACATTTTTATAATTTTGAGATTTATTCAAAGTTGCAAAATTTTGGTATAAAGTATAAAGCGACATATTTTCGGTTTATTTTAATATTTTCATAAATTTTGTTTGTAAATTTTTAGGATAAATATAATTAAAAAAAAAACTTTTTGGCAAAAATATATGGTTTTGTTCAAAATTTTAAGAACAATATTTTTGTTTTTGGCATTTCTGAAAAACAAACTCGAATTTTTTTTTACATGGGCCGAATTTTTGGTATTGAGTTTTTTAAAAATATTTTTAGAAATATTTTCGGTTTATTTTAATCTTTTTATAAATTTTTTTCGTTAATTTTTAGGATAAAACATACCTAAAAAAATTAAAATTAAAACAAAATTATTGAAAAAAAGCTAATTTTTTGTTCAAAATTTTAAGAAAACATTTTTTTGTCATTTTTGAAAAACAAACTTGAATTGTTTTTTATATGGAGGTTTTTTGATCAAAATTTAGAAACAACAAATTTTTTTTGCCGTGTTTGAAAAACAACATCGAACTGGTTTTAATATGAAATTTTTTTATTCAAAATTAATATATAAGAAATTTTGTTTTATTATTTTTTAAAAACAACTTCGAATTGTGTTTTATATGGAAATTTTTTGTTCAAAATTTTAAGAAAAAAAATTTTTTTTAACATTTTTGAAAAACAACTTCGAATTGTTTTTGAAATGGAATTTTTTTGGTCAGAAAAATTTTTTTAAAATTATTTTTGAAAAATACACTCGAATTGTTTATACATGGGAACTTTTTTGGTCAAAATTTTAAGAAAAAAGTGTTTTTATTATTTGTGAAAAATAACTTCGAATTGTTTTTTACATGGATTTTTTTTCTCAAAATTTTAAGAAAAAGTTTTTTTTTTATCATCTTTGAAAAACAAAGTGGATTGTTTTTCATATGGAGACTTTTTGATCAACAAATTTTTTTCCCCCCCTTTTGAAAAACAACCTTGTTTTAATATGCAAATTTGTTTGTTCAATATTTTAAGAAAAAGTTTTGTTATTATCATTTTTAAAAAACTACTTCGAATTGTTTTTTATATGCAAATTTTCTTGTTCAAAATTTTAAGAAAAAAGTTTTTGTATTATTTGTGAAAAATAACTTCGAATTGTTTTTTTATAAGAACTGATTTTTTTTCAAAATTTTAAGAAAAAGTTTTTTTTTTATCATTTTGGAAAAATAAACTCGAATGGCGTTTTCGTCATTTTTGAAGAACAACTTTGAATTATTTTTTATGTGAGAACTCTGAACCCCAGCAAAATGAAGAATTGTTAAAAAACAACGCGTTTTTTAGTGACCTCAGCCTTACACTTTAAGGTATTAAAATTAATTGAGCTGTAGAGCTGCATACTCAGTAGTTTTCTGAAGGTTATGATACAAAAGTAGACAATTTTGATAAATTTTTTTTGAAATTCCTTAACTTTTAGTGAATTTGGTACAAAGTTTGGAGCTTTTTTATGTAAAGTTTTTGTTACACAATCAACTGCATCTTTTATATGGGAAAATTAACTATACTTTTATAAAAATATCAAGCAAAACATTTTAGCATGAACGAATGTTTCGAATATAGTAAAAACACAAAATTACTTAATTATGCGAGCCTAAGTGTATGTTAGTATGCAGGTACTATACCAAAAATATGTTAAATTTGATTTTAGAAATGCAGCTCGAGCTTGAAACACCCTTTACAAATAAGTATTTGCATACATTTTCACATTAATTCAGTATTCCATTGCTATAGAATTCTGCGTTGCTGTGATTGTTGTTTCCAATAATATTAACAGCTGCTAGCCACACTGCGCATGTGAGAGTGTGTGTGTGTTTAGACTGCTAATATTGCATTTAATGCACTCGTCCATTTCACTCCATCATTCTTGATTCTCCATTCACTACTAATTCACAGATTGCCTTGGCTATTATGGAAAGTGCAATTACGCTTAATGACAATGACGATTAGACAAACGGGTGCTCACTCAAAAGTGGAAATTACTGTCGTGCTATTATAAAGTAGAAAGCGTTGTAAGACATTTTGAGTGGAATTTTTCATACATAAATATAAAGAATTGTCAGGCATATGAAAGAATAATAGGATCAAAAATTACGTAGATTAAAGTGGAATTTTGGGAGTAGTTTTACGGTTAAGTAATTTTAAATTAGCTATGAGGGAGAAATTGGAGAAGAAGTGCTGAAAGAGCCAATCTATTCAAAGCAAGAATACAAAGTTGTGCTATGGTAACATACGTAACAAGCGAAGCGGAAGCGAAAAGGAAAGAGAAGAAAAGAAAAGAAAAGAAAAGAAAAGAAAAGAAAAGAAAAGAAAAGAAAAGAAAAGAAAAGAAAAGAAAAGAAAAGAAAAGAAAAGAAAAGAAAAGAAAAGAAAAGAAAAGAAAAGAAAAGAAAAGAAAAGAAAAGAAAAGAAAAGAAAAGAAAAGAAAAAAGTAAATGAACCACTAGAGGGGGGATTCCCATTTCAAACGCCAAAAAATACGGTTTTTTACGAATTTTTATTGAGAAAACTATCAGCTGAACCTTTTGGAAAATTTACAGCCATATTTACTATGCATTATATAAAATCAACTTCAATTTTTGGTAGATTTTCTGGAAAATTGTGGCTTTGACAACGCTCGAGGTGAAATTTCTATGAAAATTCCTGGTCCCTGGCCGCCACGATAACTCAGCTCCAAGTTGTCTGAAAGGAAAAATTCAAATAGCATTTTACTCCTTATGAATATAGTTTCAGTATGAGCTATTGAAAAAAAAAATTTCAAAAATTAATATAACTGCGATGTTTGAAAGACAAACATTTTTTCCTCGGATTTTTATTTATAAAAAAACAGTGATGCATGTATCTTATTTTTCGTAGTTTATGATAGAGACAGATATTATTTCGAGATTCGTGTCAGATTTAACAGCAATCGACCGAATAGTTCTCGAGATGTCATGGCGGCCGTATAGAAAAATGCTGTTTTCAGAAAAACGCATTCAAATATTCAGGATTCTCAGTATTACGGAGCGCGTCGAGTTCATTGATCACTCATAACTTCGTCAATTTAACGAATTTTGTCATGAGATTTTGAAAGTATAATAAACAAGAATCGGTGAAAAAAAGAATCGATTTTTTTAAGCCGGGGAATGGGAATCCCCCCTTGAGGATCGTCAGCCCAGCAACGCATTCTACTAAATTCGCTGTGCGCTGAGTGAGTAGGGTAGTGCAGTATGCACAAGATTAATTATTCTTTATTCTTCAAAGCCTTTATACGAACATATGGCAGGGGAGGTGAAATTGAAATTTGAAAAGTTCGAGCCAAGGAGCACCAGGAGATTTGGTGGCTCCTAAAACCCTCAGGCTAAAAAGCCCATTGTATTTAAAGCTCTGGAAAGAGGGTAGCTAGTCAAGGAGGGAAGGAGAAAAGTATGAGAGAAAGAGATTAGAAAGAATTGAGACAGATATAGAGATAATTAGTCCTGTGAAAATTTTCCAGATTCTTAGGCAAATCTGTAAATATCCTCCAGTTTTAGAGAACGAATATTACTCATTCTCATGACATCGGAATCAAAAAACACGTAGCCGTGCTCTAGCAAAGGCAGGAAACACACAGAGAAAGTGCTCAGTGCTATCCGCCTCCTCCAAGCATGACACGCACACTGGGTACTCAATGATTCCAATAGTGGTCATATGCTGACCCTATGCGTTGTGTCCTGTAATGATACCCAGAATCAACCGAACGTCTTTTCTTCTAAGTTCTAGTAAAAAGTTTGACAGTTTTCTGTTTGGACTGGTCACAAAACACTTTGCAGTTCTGCAGTGTTCTAGACCGGACCATCGCTCTTTATGCAGATTGCCTACATAATCGCTGATCCAATTCATGATTCCTGCGCAAATGATTCCGATTATTGGCTCTGGCCCTTGTGGGGGAACCGCTGATCCACGGTTGGCCAATTCATCGGAAATTTCGTTTCTTTAAACACCGGAGTGTCCCGGAACCCATATAAGTACAAACCTGTTTTATCTTGCGACAGAATTAAGGTTCTTCTTACATTCTTGAACAATCTTTGAGATTTGTTTCGCGTTCTGCAGCCTGACTGTCACTGAAAACTCCAATCTGTTTCCCCCTCCATCTCCTCTCGATTATCCATTCGGCTACTTTCATAATGGCAAAAATGTCCATTTGGAAAACAGTTGCCATTTCCCCCATATCATAGTGATACTTATTACTATCGTTTAAGTACCATCCGGCTCCAGACCCTATTTCATTTGATAAAGAAAATACCCGTCAAAGCTCCCTGATCGAATGCATTTTGGATTGCTCCATTGCTCACGCAAAGGAAATCTGACATCAAATTTTCTTCCAAATGAAACTGCGGGTATCAGGCCGTCTTTAGGTGCCAAAAACAGTGTTTAGTGCTCAGATAGCATCTTAAAGATTTCTTTGTGTTCCAAAGTTCCGTCTTCGTGACAGAAACCATATTTATGGAGTCTACACTTTGCTTTTACTGCTTCCTGTTGTATCTTAAGATCCAAGGGGAGCAAATCAAGCATAGCATTTAGGGCATCACTAGAGGTTGTACTCATGGCACCCGTGGCAGCGGAGGTACAGATATACGTACAGACTTTGTTCGTATTTCGGAAAGTATTGCATTAAAAATTGAGGGAACAATAGCACTTTTTCTGGAAGAAGTCATCCAGGGCAAGTTGAAATGAGTGAGAGTTTTTGCTCATTTGATAGTTTCGTTGTTTTACAACCGATTTTTTAATTTTGACATGCTTACAAATTCTGAAAAATCTACCATCGTGGCTGGTAAGCTACAGCGCTTGTTGATCGAAAATTGTCTCACTTATGCAGCAATACGACAGCCTACAAATGCCTTGTGAGGGTGGATAGAATCATTTACTTTAATTGGGTTAAGTTTCTTATTTTCTTCACCACTCCATCGCTTTTAGCTCATTTCTATTATTTTATCTGTCTGTACTTGAACAAAAAATGGATTAGTGACAAAAAGATTTGTCAGCAATGAAGTGCTGAAGCTTGCAGACAACTTCTATTTTGGCAAGCTCAACGAGTTTCTCTATAAATAGGGCATTGAGGTGCTGTTGAACATCACTTGGAAAGGTGAATAGATGTAAAAGGAGATAGAAAATGGCCTTCAACCGATTAAAAATTATGTTAGGTTTGCATGGTTTTATAGTCATAAAAAAAAGAAATAAAGCCATAGAATGAAGTTCTTGCGCATTTGCAACAAAGTACAAAATAAATTCGTTTTTCTAAGAAGTCTCACACACCTTGAAGTCATAAAATTTGAAAATGATGACTCGCCAACACAAACCAAACTGGTGACATAAGGTTTATTACTATGTGTGTATGTATGTATGTATGTATGTGTGTATGCATGTATGTCTGTATGTATGTATGAATGTATGTGTGTAAGTATGTATGTTTGCAAGTCTGCACATGTACGCGTTCACAAATGCAGTTGCAGCATTTATTTTTCTTAAATAAAAATTCGCATAACACATTTATGCATTTATTTATACACATACACCCATACACGCATACACACATACATATGGGTAGCAATGAATTAAAAATGAATAGCAGGCGAGTTTTAGAAATATTCGTTTCACCAACTTGAACCTGAGTCATGCTGCCGGCTGCATGTGTTTTTCTATGGTGCGGACACTGTGTCACCCAGCCATTGCTGCTGGGCCTGTGTGCCACCTTAACAATGTCAGGCACAACGTGTGCCACAAGCGATATTTGATAAAAAAAATAGCAGGCAACTACTACACTAGAAAAAAGTATGCAGCAAAAGAGTAATAACAATAACAATAACATTAACTTTATACGTTTACGAATGTGGGTAAACAATGCCGGTGGCGACGAGTGACCGTGTGGCATGTTGTCGTAAAACCAGATACTCCTTTTTCATTGAATGTCTGTACATATACACTGCGCGTCATGACTATATAACCAACAGGCATGTAGAGTGTATAAGTAAATAATAATTCAAATAATTTTTCGATGAACAAAAAAAAAAATGTTATTTAATTAATATCACTTTGCTAGGAGACCAAATTTTCAGAGATTTTTAATTCTTTAATTTTTGTTCTTTAATTTTTTTTAAATTAATTTGAAGTCTGGAAAATGAGTTCTATTCAAAAAAGGTGGCAGATCGAAGGTCGTAGGAAGGAGTGCACTGGACTCCAAATGTCAACACCAACAAAATTTTAAGGGAAAAGAAATAAGGCCCAGTTCTTCATTCAATTCTCTTATGTAGCAGACAGAGTGAAAATGAAGCCGAAGACAAAGATAAAGACGTTCCCACGACAGTCAGTTCTACGTTACCGGAACGACCCGGGTTTATATCCGGCCAAGAATTGCCACTTCAGCAGTATTCCCCATACATATATGGGGACAACAACAACAAAGATAAAGACATTTCACGCATCACTGCAACCCTTACAGGACATTGGAAAGTAGGGGATCATGCAGCTAGACTCAATCTGCCCTTCAATCCTATCTGTAGAAGCTGTCAAGCGGAAGGGGCGAAGGAAAGTCTTTTCCACTATTTATGTGAATGTCCGGAACTAGCCAGGGCACGACTCCGATCCTTCGGTAAGCCTTTCCTACAGCAAATTAAGGAGGACTCAGACATCGCGAGATAAAGGATTTGCTGCTATACTTGGACCTCACTAAATGGATCTGACTTGGAAAAAAAAAAAAAAATAAAAAAAAAAAAAAAAATAAAAAACATCATCATCACACGAGATAGTGGTAATAAAACAGTGCTGGTCACTAATTAGGAGCATATTCAGCTCAGAAATGCTCAACCACCTCAACAACAACAACAACAACCCGCAGACGAATTGCTTGAATTGCGCGCAAGCTGGCGAGTGTTCATAGGAAAAACGAACGAAATGTGTTAACAGTTCAAATGGATTCGATTGCAGATGATAATTGTTTCTAAATGAAAACTAAATAAAGCTAAACTCAAAAAAAAAAATAAAAAAAATTAACTGAATTCACGATATAAATTTATTCGGAAAATTTCACCACTTGTATGAAAAAGTAAGTAACAAGACTGTTTATGTGACCCATCTTCAGTGCCTGGCAATCCCCCATATGACTAAAAGCGCAATGACGATGCCTTCGATGTATTAAAAAACCAATACCGCATACCTACCATTACTTCCTCTTCAATTTATTACTTACTGCGAAGAATAAAGAAAACCTTAATGAATTCGTAAAAAAAAGTTTTCATTCCACAAAGCAAATGCCCCTTTACAGAGGTTCGATTATTAACTAAAATTAATTTCTTTAAGAGTCGCATTTTTGAGGCGAAAACCCCGCTGGTTACATAAACATTACATTTGCTGTACTTGAGCATGGGAGAGGGCTTGCAAACGCTGCAAAGCATGGACATTTTTGGTTGCATAAAAGTTGCAATGTCGCACACCTGGGCGCGCAGTTTGTGCAGCCAATTTCATGCAACTCCACAGTTGCTGACAACTCAGGCGATTACTCAACGCCAACTTAGGGATTTCGATTTCATTTATGAATTGAATTGTTGTTATTGTAAGTGTTTCATTTTTTGTTCTCCTGTAGAGCGCGCGCGACTTACAATTTGTTCACAATTGACTTAATCGGGAAATCTTTTTGGTCATTCCTTCGTCTCCGAGCGAAAATGTTCCAAAGCCAAAGCGTATAGAGTTGCAGGCGGAGTGATCGAGAGATATCATTTTGTAACAAAAAAAGTGCATAAATCTATATATAAAAATATACATCTGAAATTGGTGCTTACACATTTCAATGCGTGTTCGCCTCACCGCTATTTGGAGAGGCCTACAGTTTTTACCGCATCTGAACGCTGCTTTTATATGAGAAGCTTTTCGCAAGGCAGAAATACACTCGGAGGTTTGCCATTACCTGCGAAGGGGCGATCCATATTAGAAACAACGTTTTCCATTATTTGATGTTCATGCCAAGGATTTCGAAACTACGTACTTCTAAATTATGGTCACGCACTAACCCATTTAGCTACGTTGACCGCTGAGTCTTAGTGCTCAAAAATGCTGAAATGGTTTTGGGGTTTTCCAAAATTATTCACTTATTAATACACTGAGAAGTGATCTACATTTAAAAATTTGTATTAACTCAATTTACTGAAATGTGTTAGGCCATTTATCGGCTAGAAATCCATTGCACCACTTAAGATTTGCTAACACACACCCAGTCAACCATCTATTCCATTATTTGTTTGCTGCTCCACATGGCTGACAAGCATGAAGAGATGGCAATCTGGATGATTGCCACTGTACGAGGGTCGTTTACGCGTACAGTTACGTTTACTGTATGAGGGTACACTGAAAAGTACGGGTAAGGTCAGAGGGATGTCACTACTGGCACGTATCGAGATTATGTTAAGTTAGTAGCAACTCTTGGCAGAACACACAGCTTTCAAGTTTCAGCCGGTTTATTTCATTATATTTCACATTCTTTTGATTCGAAAAACTCGAATGATTTTCAAAAAGCGGTAAAATGGAAGTCCTTTTTCATCACGACAACGCACCAGCTCACGCCTCAGCAGTTGTGGCCGCAAATTAATGGAAATAGTGTTCCAAATAGTGCCCTATCCCGCCTATTTTTTAGACTTGGCTCTTTCGCATCCTTCGAATTACTATTTGCTCCCCAATCTGAAGAAATTACTGCTGAAAAAAAGATTTTATTCAAACGATCACCTCCTCGAATGGCTATTTTTAAGACTTGCAAAAATCCTATTATTAGGAAGGGATCATAAACTAGAACAGCGTTGAACGCAGTGTATAAGCCTAAAAGGGGACTATGTCAAAAATTCAAAAAGGTATCCGCCAAATAATTAAGTAGTTTTTATTTTTGCATATATGTAGTTCTCTCATTAGACTATTAGGAAGTGCGAAGATTAGGGCAGGCATAGTATGAAAGAGTGGCTTATAGGACAGCGATCTGCTATTAAATAATGAGAATTCGGGACACTATCCTCTTTTTCTTGATTGGCGCTTATATGATTTTGGCTGAATTTAACAAAACGCGCCAGTCGTTAGTCTTTCGGCGCCAGTTGCACACACCAAGTGAAAACCTGATTTTTCCAACGCAAAGGAGGCCTTCCTCTTCCTCTGCTACCGCCAGCTGGTACCGCATCGACTACTTTCAGAGCCGCAGCGTTTGTATCCATTCGGACGATATAGCCCAGCCAACGAAGCTGCTGGCTCATACAGCTCATTGTTCCATCGCCTGCGATACTCGCCATCACCAGTGCAAAGGTGCAAAAATCTTGCGCAGAATCTTTCTTTCAAACACTCCAAGCGTCGCTTCATCGGATGTTGTCATCGTCCAAGCTTCTGCGCCATACGCTAGGACGGGCATGATGAGCGCCTTGTAGAGTGTTAGTTTTGTTCGCCGAGAGAGGACTTTACTACTCAATTGCCCACTCAGTCCAAAGTAACACTTGGGAGCGCTATCTGCCATGCGATTTTTAGTAGCGCACATTTGATTTAAGGGAAAAGCTCTAACATTTAACGAATAATTTAGAAGCCAGTTAAGGGCTGCAGACATATGAGGTAGGATAATGAAATAATAAGAAAATACCAGTATTGGCTGCACTATCGAACGTGTGGAAACGGGTGCCTCTAAGTGGTGATTTGAGATGAGAAAAGAGGAAAAGATGATACAGCCTACAAAGGCGGAACATTCTTTGTTACATGGAGAAAACACTGGCAAGGAAAATAGTTATAAAAAATCAACCGCATTCATGCCAACTTCAAACTTGCAATTTATTCCACTAAAAGATACAAAAAAAATGCATTTTAGAAACTCTAATTAAAAGCCTTGAAAGGTTGATGCAACTTTATTGAATTTTCTCAGTTTTTATGCAAAGTCTCAAATTTGGACTTCAACGATTTTTGTTGTACAATGAACGAGATTTTTATAAAAAATGAATGCAAAATAAAAGCAATCAAAATTGGTCAAAAAGTTGAGGTGCTATAGCATTTTCGTGCACTGCATTTGTTGCGTTCTGGGCGAGGAATCAGATCGCCGTGAAGCTCTGCAATATGGTGCATTTTAATGGCAAAATCCAAGCGTTTTTTTCTTTCACAAATCTCGCTAAATCTTTTCCGTAAACACCCAGGCAATTAACTTCACTTACCATCGGACCTTTTTTACTTTTAACATATGACCAGTCCCTCAAACCGGGTGTTTAAATTCTTAATCTCCGCCACTTCTATAACAGCGTGTACACCTCTCTAAAAAAAGCAACAAATTGCTTGTATCACGCAATTGATACACGATATCCTGCAGCTAAGCATTCGTACGTGTCTCCAGTGCACACCCAATTTTCACTTATTAGACGCCACGCCGACACAATGCGGCGTACTTAGAATGCAGCAATTCAGCAACATTTCACATTAGTCTCTGTTTTTATGTTTAATTAAAAATGGACACGCATCCTCAGAATTCCTAAAAAAAGAGTACATCAAATATTTAGAAGCTCCAATCCATCAACTAAGCTCTCGTGGAATATTATTTTCAAACACGCCGCCCATCCCAAGTAGCGGCGTGCGTAAATATTCTTTTAATAGCGTTCGCATACCCCAAATGCCACACGCAATGCTGCCACTCACGCACGCATGGGCGTGAAGCACAAGATTTGGAAAACTGAAAGTTTTGGAGGTCAAGGAAAGTTATTATTTACGTACGTGCATAGGCTGTTATAAATTCAGTAACAATGACGGAACGGTTTAGCTGCTGCTTTCAGGTTTTTTTGGATGTTTTTTCTTTTAGGTTTTTTGTTTTTTTTCTTTTGAAGGTAACAGTTAACTTTCAAAAGCAATTTTAGCTTTGTAAATAAAAATTTAAATAGATAAGTAAATAACGCTTCTTTAGCGTAAAAATTTATGGTTTTTGACGGTCTATACGACTAACTCACTTAGATCTTACAGGTCCGTTGTATTACCACTGTGCCACACGGGCACTTCACATATTTTTCTTGGTGTAACCAATTTGTGGCTCTTATGAAGCGCAGGATTGATCCAATTCCCACGCCGCACAGTTCCGTAAGAGAATTTAGAAAGTATCCGCCTATAAAACCTGCTCTAAGGCTGCACAATTGCAGAGGAAGTGCTCACCTGTTTCCTCTTCCTGAAAACTTGTTTAGGCCCAAATTTTATAGGTGAGTCCGACGATAAATAAATTTTCCAAAATATGTTGCAAAGCTTTGCATGCAATACTTATCATTTTTTTCTTCTATTTAAAAAAATAAAGAACTTGGAAAAAAAGTTGAAGTTTTGTGACTTCATTCAGTAAATTCTTTTGTTGTTTATATAACTTTCTGTTATTATTTGGATTATTTATTTATTATTTATTTTTGCTTTCTAGATTTAGCTACTTAACAAAAGTATTTCTCTTTTTATGGGGGCAATACAAAATTAGAAATATAAGCAACTTTTATTGAAAAAAAATGAAATCAAAAAATAAATTTCCAGAGATCGAACTTTTCTTGGTGGGCTTAGTATTATTTTTTTTTTAATTCAATACAATTCATGAAAATTTATTGACAAAAGTTTTTTGTATTTATTTAATTATTGACATTTTTGTTTCGAATAACTTAAAAAATATGAATTCATTATTTTTTAAATAAAATCTTATAAACTTTAAACTGAAATATATGGGCGAACATCTTGTGCCCTTAACAGGTAAAGTGTAAATTTTTTTTAACGATGCAGAAGGGATATAAGGGTGATATTTTAAGAGCTACAAAAAAGTCTTTCAAAAAACCACACGTAAAATTCAGAAAAATGCATGAAATTTGTATTTAAATCTATAGTACAGTCCATATAAATGAATGCTTGAAAATTATTCCATACAAATGTTGACCGCGACTGCGCTTCAAATGGTCCATCCGCTTAGTCCAATTTTGGCTTACTCCTTCCAATGCTTCGGCCGGTATCTCACATATGAATGCTTTAATGTTGCCTTCCAATGCGTTAATTGAAGCAGGCTTGTCTGAATAGACATAAGCTTTAACATAGCCCCACAAAAAATAATCCAAAGGCGTTATATCGCACGATCTGGGTGGCCAATTGGCAGGTCCCGAACGTGAAATAAAATGTTCACCGAACTCGCCTCTCAACAAGTCCATTGTTACGCGTGCTGTGTGGCATGTGGCACCGTCTTGCTGAAACCACACACCACATGTCATGCAAGTCAAGCTCTTGCATTTTGGGCAAAAAACAGTTGGATATCATTTCACGGTAGCGCTCACCATTCACAGTTACGTTACGATTCGCAGCATCTTTGAAGAAGTACGGTCCAATGATACCTCCAACCCATAAACCGCACCAAACTGCGACTTTTTCTGGATACTTTGATAGCTCTTGCAGTTCTTTTGGCTGATCTTCACTCCAAAATCGACAATTCTGCTTATTTGCGTAGCCATTGATCCAAAAATGAACTTCGTCACTGAACACAATTTTTCGATGAAAAAGTGAATCTTCGGCCAACTTCCAACTTTCCAAGAGCCCATTCACCAAAAATTCTGCGTTGCGGTATTTCGTTCTGCTTCAACTCTTGCACCGGCTGTATTTTGAAAGGCTTCACACCTAAATCCTTTCGCAAAATGTTCCACGTTGTTGAGTAACAGAGGCCCAATTGCTGCGAACGGTACGAATAGATAATTGATGGTCATCATTAACACTGGCCGATACAGCTGCGATATTTTCTTCAGGTCGCACTCTACGTGAGCATGTTGGTGGTTTGATGTCCAATAATGTAAATTTGGTTCTAAATTTAGTCACAATAGCTCGAATAACCGCCTCAGTGGGTCGATTAAACTGACCATAAAATGGAAGAAGCGGGCGATAAACTTTCTTCACAGAACACGCATTTTTATAATAAAATTCAATGATTTGCAAGCGAACGTTCGTTTGTTAGACAATTCATGGTTAAATTATAGACCAAACTGAAGTTGTTTGACAGTGAAACAAAACACGAAACGCGTGTCAGCTGTTTAAACCAACCGTTTAAAAAGATAATAGCTAAAAAATCACCCGTTACAACTAAACGAAAATCGCAATCTGATTTCAAAAAATTTCAAAGGAAAATTTCTTCTTTTCTCAAACAACCTTTTTTCATAAAAATGTTAAAAATAAGCGTATATGTTTCACTGGTAAAAATGAAAAATTTACAAAACAAAAATATTTTCCCAAAATTTTTTTTTTGACAAAAATTTTTTTCTTTCCCAAAACTTTTTTCTATCACAACATTTTTTCTATCTCAAAAAATTTTTTCTATCTCAAAAACTTTTTCTATCTCAAACATTTTTTCTTTCTCAAAAAATTCATTCTTTCTCAAAAAATTTTTCTTTCTCAAAAAATATATTATTTCTTTCTCAAAAAATTTTTCTTTCTAAACAAATTTTTTCTTTCTCAAAATTTTTTTCTATTTCAAAAAGTTTTTTCTTTCTCAAAATTTTTTTTTTTCTTAAAAAGTTTTTTCAATATCAAAATGTTTTTATCTCAAAAAATTTTTTCTATCTAAAAAAATTTTTCTTTCTCAAAAAATTTTTTCTTTCTCAAAATATTCTTTATTTCTCAAAAAATTATTTCTTTCTCAAACAATTTTTTCTTTCTCAAAAAATATTTTCTTTCTCTAAAAATTTTTCTTTCTCAAAAAATATTTCTTTCTCAAAAAATTTTTCTTTCTAAACAAATTTTTTCTTTCTCAAAATTTTTTTCTATTTCAAAAAGTTTTTTCCCTCTCAAAATTTTTTTCTTTCTTAAAAAGTTTTTTCAATATCAAAATTTTTTTATCTCAAAAAATTTGTTCTATCTAAAAAAATTTTTCTTTCTCAAAAAATTTTTTCTTTCTCAAAAAATTCTTTATTTCTCAAAAAATATTTCTTTCCCAAAAAATTTTTTTCTTTCTCAAAAAGTTTTTCTTTCTCAGAAACTTCGTCTTTTTCAAAAATTTTTTTCTTTCTCAAAAAAGTTTTTTTCTTTCTCAAAAATTTTGTTCCATAAAAATGTTAAAACTAACCACCCTCAGATTTGAAAAATTACCAAGAAAACATTGTTTGCCAAAAATATATAATTTTTTCTACAGTATTTTTGTTTTTCCTAAAAATGTTAAAAATAACCAAATGTCTTTAACTTAAAAAATTTAAATAAAAAACCCTTAGACATGGAAACTTAATTTAAACAAACAAATTTTTCTGAAAAATTTTCAGCAAAAAAAAAATTATTCGCTTCTAAAAGAATTTTTCTAGAGTAGTTCGTTGATTTTGAAGTCAAATTTTTTTTTATGGACAAGTTTTCGAGTATCTACAAGTTAGTTAGTTGTTCTACTTTCCGTTATAATTAGCAGGTAAGAAGCTAGACTAAATAAATAATAAATAGTTATTTGCAATTCACCGTTTGTCAGCCAAAAAAGTGTCCCCACTTAATCATTCATATCTTAGGAAGCAGTTAAATAATTATAATACGCATTATAGCAAATCGAAGTTAATATATTTTTACAAAAAGTGGTGTATACATCACTTTTAATATCAGGCATCATTATAGTTTTTCTCTCACACATACATATACATATGTAGATATATCACCTGATGCATTTACATACGAATATATTGGCATTTTACGACCGGCTTATTTTCATTTGATCATTCATAACTTTTATATTTACCCATCGATTTTCTGCATTAGTAGTTTTTCTTAAGAGAGCTGGCTTTAATATGTAGAAAAAGAAATGGGCAAAAAATATGTTGGGTTTTCTGTTCTTCCAGGTTAAAACTTGCATTTTTTTATTCATAGATTATGCAATATATATATATTTATATATATATATATATAATAAGATATATATGTATATAATTTCCTATGGTTCCGCGAGGGTTTTTATAGTATAATAATAAAAACAAAATATACTCTTAAATGATTATTCAATTTCGAGAAACTATTTAGCTCATCGATCAAAACTTGTACAACAGTGTAATTATGCATTCCAAACAAACAAAACTTCCAATGTTACCTTCTTCTGAGTATCTTAACCTCCATCATAGCCGTCAATTTGAAGTTTCAGTTAAGATAATTAAACTGCATGTAAACACAAATTTTGTGTGTCAAAGTGTACCATTAATCAATTAGTATTTAGTCTTACGTTTATATACCAGCAACCCCAAGACAGTAAAAGTCTTAAGCACTATTTCATTTATAATAAATAATATTGTAAAACATTTTAATTTCAAATGTTGATTTTATTTTAAAAAAATTTTAGTTATATCTAATAATTACTAATTTTAATTTAATGCTGAAGATTTTATGTTTTCCTAGCTTATTCTTATCGGCCCTTTTCAGCTAATGACCCTAATTAGTGAACCGAATGCGGGTTTCATAGGTTTCGGAAAAAAGGTGTTAAATAGAGCTCAACGTGTATTTCACACATACATACGTACACGCTTATAATTTTTTGTTTTGTTTTTTATGTATTAAATTAATCGACTGTAATCAGCAGTGCATGAATTCTCCCTCAATTAATTTCAATAATTTTCCCAATTGCAAACAATCAAAGATTTATGTCAGGGTGACCAATACGAATTAAAAGCAAAACAGCTACTGCAAATAAGTGTTGATGTGTGTGTTTATTTGTATGTTGCATATTAAAACTGAAAACCAACTAAATTTATAGCCACTCTCTACAAATTCTCGCGGCCTTTTCGGATTCGCACAAATAAAACAATAACTCAGCTGGAAGTAACGATTGCTACTTATTGGCACGAAAATATGTTTAATGCTAAATCAAATTGTATGTAAATTTTTAATTATGAGCACCATCAAGTAGCCGAAATCATATTGAGTATGCCCAAGAGACTACCAGTTGATCTGCTAAATCCAAGGTAATATTAATTTAATTAATTTTTCTCTCCTATTAACGCATCGTAAGGCATTATTATCGACTTGTTTATGCAAAATCATATTCGTATAGGGATTATTTTAACCGGCTTTTTTTAAGTGCAGCTATTTTTTATTGCCGCCGTAGCCGAATGGGTGATTACCATTCGGTAGTGTTGTGATGCGAGTCGGCGTGCATGAAACATAAATTTATAGAAAGCATGTTCTCTAATGGCGGTCCAACAAACACCCCAAGCGGGTATGAGTCCCAGTTATATACCTATATTGTTTAGTTTCTTCCTCTGGTTTCCTTAGATATTCGTCTAAAAGCTTTTTTTATTTCACTTGAAATAATTTAAAGCTTTTTAGCTCAAAATTTAAAAAATCAAACTTTCAATTCAGGCTGTTCAGCTTAAATATTTATTTTTCGCCTGTTTTATAGTATTATATCAAGGCGAATTGCGTACTGATAGTGGCGCCTTCCCAAAACAGTTAATTTATTTGTCGCGTATTTGACAAATCTGACGTAAAATCTCTTTCCAATACAAAACAAACAAAATGAGGAGAAGTTACATGTTTGTGAAAATTCAGTGAATGTCTTGGCATTTGAGATTTTGAGGTTTAAACTAAACGAACTAATGAAAACGAAGTGCCGTGTGTTAAAGGCTAAGGTTGTGTTACACATACATCACATAGACCTATTGGTCCTTAGCGGTACCAGATGAAGGCTGACCCTTAAATTTCCTTGTAGAGTGGGCTTCTTGTAATAACGCTGCGTCTTTTGCGAATCTAAGTAAGCTCTGAAGCTATAACCCGGAGAGAAATTGTGAAAGCACAAATGAATATAAAGCCTCCAAATTCAGTTCGTTACACGGAAGACGCCGTGGCAAGAAAACATATGTGTGTGCTTATAATTTCTTGTGTTTGGATACTTCCATTGCTCTCACCTACTCTTTTTTTCACAAACAAGTAAATCCCCTTCCTTTTGCTCGTCTATTTATGGACTCTGACGACACAGCGAATTCGGAAGGCGCAACCTTGTATTCTATCGTTCTTGAGATTATGCCATACCTACCTGTTAAGTGAGAAGGGCCGGATAGCTCAATTTTTGGCCTACAAAGGCACTACACTGATAGTTGCAAGAAAGTTTAAAAAATATCCAGTTGCATAGTTTCAAAGTTCAATTAGCAAATCTCCTAATAGATAAAACTTTCTCTTTAGAAAACTTCATCATATCTTCACCCAAATTTCAAGATTTTTACAAAAACTTGGGAGTATGCAGTTTTATAGCCCATTGAATTCTAATAAACAAAATGCAAGTTTGAAGTATCTGGAAAATATCATTGATTTTTGAACTTTTTTTTTAATGTCGTTTTCGTACATTTTTGCATTTTGATGAAAATTTGTTAAATTTTAAAAATTTTCTACAAAGTTTACAACGTTTAGTTAATTTTTGTTGTTATTTTTTTTTTTTTTGCAATATGAACCATATTTGTATAAAAAAATTAAAAGTTAAATAAAGAATTGTAAAAACTTTGGTATACGTCGCACTGCTATTATTGTGAACACAGGTGTGCTTTGTAACTGGGTTTTTTTTCATTTCCTGACCAAATATATTTATAGGTGACAGTTTTAAGAAGAGCGAACGAGCTGCTGTACAGATATCTGCACATATTAAGGCTCCTCGTCGGAGCAGAGGAAATTTTGTATTTCGGGTGTACTTGAGGTGTACAACGAAACAAAAAGGGAAGATAAAAAAAAATCAAAAACACAAGAAAACCAAAATGAAGAAGAAATATATTAAAAAAATGTTTAATAAAACAAAACACAAATTAAAAAAACATTTAAAATTAAAAAAGCAGAATAAAAAAATAAATCCAATTTAAAAGAATAAAACAAAAAAAAATAAAAATTAAAAAAATTATTTAAAAATTTTAAAATTAAAAGAAAATAAAATAAAACAGAAGTCTAAATAGAAACCAAAAAACAGTACAAAAACAAAAATAAAGAAAAAAATAATAACAAAAATCAAAAAAGAAAAAAACAATTCTAAATAAAACAAAAATCAAATGTTACATAAAAAAATAAAAAAAGAATAAAACAAAAAAATTAAAAATATAACAAAAAACTAGGGTCTGTCAGACTCACGCACGGTAGAAGTGAAACTTCTAAGTTGGTTGTTCCATGCATGGGAGCCCCGGTTTAGATCTCTCCCCCCTCTCTCGTGTTAAATTCAGGTTTTCATATTTTTTTTTCTATATCACTCCACATAAATTTGTACTATTTATTTTTGTCCTTATTAGCTTCAAATTTGACACTTGGGTGCAGTGTTGCACTTGACGCTGACATTTCTTTGCACTTCCAATGGTATTTTTTGCCTACTTTTGGCGCGTTAATCAATTTGCTTTGATCACCGAAACGGTTGAAATGTCATTTTACAACCTTCTACTTCAACTATCGTCACTCGTTTGGCAAACGCACTCATTGTATCGCTTCGTCTCCTCCATACCTACCATCTATTTACTTCACAGCAGTTTCTTATTGCTTTCCCGCTTACACACATTCAATCGGCGCTTTATCTGATACTCACACACAGCACTCATTTGCACGGGCTATGGCTATCTATAATACCCGTTGTCGGTTGTCAATTGTCGGTTGTCTGCATGTCGCCAGTCTACTTCAATGCTTACTTGTGTGCTATAGAGCAAACGGGAGAGAAAGAAAGGCATTCGAGAGAGAAGGGGAGAGACGGCGTGTCTCGGTGGCTCCCTCACATCGTTCAGCGCTTGCGATGCGAGAGAGCGACAGAGAGAGCGAATAGGCGAGAGTGGGAAGGAGCAGCTGCTCCTTGGCCCCGCCCATTTGACGGATTTCGGTAACGCTCCGAACTTGCCGTTTCACTCGCCTATTTTCAATCTGCCTTGGGGCCCCCGACGCGCCTAAAGAAGTTTCACTTCAAAAATAAAACAGAAATATAAATAGAAAATAAAAATTAAAAAAAACATAAAGAAAAGAAAGTTATTGCTAATCAAACTTTAGAGACATATTTTTCACGAACTTTTATCTCGAAATCAACTAAAACTGGATAAACATTTTATTACTCGGAATTCCAACGGCGAACGCCGCAGCCGAATGGGTTGGTGCGAGACTACTATTCGAAATTCGGAGTACGTAAGTTGGAATCTCCGTGAAACACCAATATGAAGAAAAGATTTTTCTAGAACCGGTCGCCCCATACAATGGCAAAACTCCGATTGTGTTTCTGCTATGAAAAAGCTCCTCATAAATAAAATTTATTCCAGGGCTTAACAAAATATATTTCTATCATTTAATTTCACATTCCTGTGTGTAATTAATGAACATTAGCGTAGAAGCTTGCAACTACAAATAAGAGGATATGATCTCAGCCTCCTGAATTGAGAACTGATGTAGGAAATGCCATGCGTTACTAACTGGTAATAATTTTTTATGTCCAGAAGCCATTAAATACATTGGAATGGAACTATAAATATTACGATGTAAACGAGAAAAATCTCTAAATTGTTATGCTTGTCTGCGTTATTATCATTAGTTTCGCATAATTTACTAACTTCCTATTGGTTTTTAGCTATTTCAGGTAGCCCTGCCAAGTTTTCAAGGAAAGTACGAAAAACAATTTTTTTGTTTTTAAAAGTAATATATTTTCATGTAGAAAAACAACACGCATCACTGATCTTTGTTTTACCTACAATAATTATTAACAAATTATGTGCATACATACATACACATAGACATATATACATATTTACGATCATTTAAAATGGAATGAAATGTGTCTAAAATAAGAAAGATTACTCAAAGTCATTAATTAATTGATATTTTAGCATACATTTACTTTGTATCTATTTATTCAGTGCTGCCTTATAATCTTATGAGCTTTGCGTAGAAACATAAGTAAACATTTGTTATTTCATCATGCAATATTATGCATCAGCTATTTGCTTAACAACCTGCAACTACATACACACACACACACAGACTTACGTATATACACAGGTACATATGCATGCTTGTTTTTCATAGATATCCACCTGCTGTTCAACGCACATAATTTAATAATACAGCTGTTTTAATATGTATTTGTTCACCTAATAACAAATCTGCACTTGACCCTCAAAAAACGCTTAATTATTGGGCAGGCAGGAAACGAAGTTGCGTTGAAAACACGAATATCTGAAGATCAAGAAAATCACAAAATAATGAAGCTGAAAAAATATTAATAATAGAAATAATGGAAGAAACAATAAAGAATCGAACTCAACGCGAGAAACAATTAATAGTTCATCTATTTTTGCTGTGGTCTGCTGAATTGAGGGGTGAATTTAAAACAAATTATTTAATTACATGGTGTCTATGAATAAGTTCGTGCGGTTTTTTTTCGAAATTTGAAACTTTATTGACGTAAAATGGTTACAAATTTAATATTCAAAATATTGTCCATCGCTTACTACTACTTTTTCCCATCTTTCTGGCAATTCACGGATTCCCTTTGTGAAAAATTCGGTCGGTTTTGCCGCAATCCACGAATCGATCCATTTTTTGACTTCATCGTAATTACGGAAGTGCTGGTCAGCCAGGCCATGTTGCATCGATCGGAAGAGATAGTAATCGGATGGCGCAAGGTCTGGACTATACGGCGGGTGGGGTAGGACATCCCATTTGAGCGTTTCTAAGTATGTTTTGACCACTTGTGCAACATGTGGCCGAGCATTGTCATGTTGCAAAATAACTTTGTCGTGTCTATCGGCGTATTGCGGCCGTTTTTCTCGCAGTGCTCAGCTCAAACGCATCAATTGTCGTCGGTAGACATCCCCCGTAATCGTTTCATTCGGTTTCAGTAGCTCATAATACACAACACCCAGCTGGTCCCACCAGATACACAGCATAACCTTCAGGCCATGAATATTCTGCGCCGACGTCGATGTTGAAGCATGGCCAGGGTATCCATACGTTGCCCGACGTTTTGGATTGTCGTAATGGACCCACTTTTCATCGCCAGTCACAATTCGATGCAAAAAACCCTTTCTTTTGTGCCGTTGAAGCAGTTGTTCGCATGCCATAAAACGGCGTTCAACGTCTCTTGGCTTCAATTCATACGGCACCCAATGGCCTACCTTTCGGATCATTCCCATGGCTTTTAAACGTTTGGAAATGGTTGATTGATCAACTCCCAAAGTTTTTGCAACCTCTTCTTGCGTTTGAGCCGGATCTTGATCGAGCAATTCCTCCAATTCGGTATCCATGAACTTTGGCGGCGCACCCTCGCGTTCTTCGTCTTCCAAGCCAAAATCACCACTTTTAAAGCGTGCAAACCACTTCTGGCACGTTCGCTCAGATAGAGCATGCTCACCATAAACCAAGATACGATGACTTTCGGCTGCTTTTTTCTTCATATTAAAATAATGAAGAAGAATTCCCCGCAAAAACACATTATTTGGCACGAAATTCGACATTTTCAAGTGTGGTAAAAATATTGTTGTTTACGCTTCAAATAAAAAACTTATACTGACGTTTGTGCCTTACGACAGTAGCTCTCCAATGAATGTTTGGAAATGTGGATCGATGGAATAATAATCAAGTTACGCCATCTGTTGTAAAACCGCACGAACTTATTCATAGTCCTATTATAAAAACAATCATCACAATTTCCGTTTGAAAAATAATTTCAAATTAAACAATTTATCTGAATATAAATTCTTAAAGCAAAAGATCACAAGGGACAGACGCCCTTCCAAAGAGCGCATCCATTTACGAAACGCAAATTTGCGCGATTGCTAACTTCATAAAATTATTTTTTTATAGTTAGCAGATGTGTGAATTTTAGTAATTAAAAATAATAAAAATATAATTCAAATTTAATACGATTTTTTGATTAATGTTTTGAGTTCTGATTATCAAGGGTTTTCCAAAAAGAAGTGTTATTCCCGTAAAAGCTCAATGGTGTCGTTGCTTGTGTGGCACGTACCCCCGTCTTGTTGAAAATCAACGTTGTCCAGATCAATACCATCTAATTCCGGCTATAAAAAATCGTTAATCATCTCTCGATAGCGCAATTTATTCACCATAACAGTTGCTGCAGCTTGATTTTCGAAAAAGTAAGGTCCAATCACTCCGACGTCCCAGAAACCGCACCAAAGAGTCACACGTTGAGAATAGAGAGGCTTTCAAACAATAACTCTTGGATTTTCTGAGCCCCAGATCCGACAATTTTGCTTGTTGACGAAGCCACCGAGGTGGAAATGGGCCAAGCTGACTTTTCGATGGAATTCCGGATCGTTTTCATGCATTTCAACTACCCAATCAGCAAAGACACGACGTTGTTGATGATCGGCCGGCTTGAGTTCTTGTGTTAACTGGACTTTATAAGCCTTAAGACCCAAATCTTTATGCAAAATACGGTGTAATGACGTTTGTGGAATGCCTAATTCCAAAGAACGACGAGGAATGGACAAACCTACGTTTTCTTCAATACTTTCGGCTACAACAGCAATATTTTCGGCTGTTCTTGAGCGACGTGCACGGGTTTTATTCTTCACATCACTAACTTGTTCCAAGAGCACGAATTTTTTCGCCAATTTCTGTATTGCAGGCCGACAAGGTGCTTCTCGATGACTCAAAAATGTTCGAGTTTTACGAACCGTCTCTGCCAAATTTTCACCATTTTTATAGTGAATTTTAATAATTTCAATGCGTTGCATAAGCATGTAGCGTTCCATTTTGACGTGATAACGCCTTATAATTCGATTTAGCCGGCTGCACGCACCAAAAAATGCAGCGTTACCTTGGTCATGCGGCGTTACCTTGCTTGAACTGCAAGCGAGAGCGCGGAACGAACGACAAAGAGGCACAATCGGCCTCCGCATTCGGCAACGTTCGACATCTGGCTCTGTTCTACTTGAGTGAGCATATATATGTATGTATAGGCGCATTTGTGTATAAATTCACATACTTGTATTTGCATATGCCTTCTTCCTGTGTGCATGGTAATGAACCATTTCTCTGTTGAGAATAGGACGATGATAGAAAAAGTAGGAAATGGAAGGGAGTGTTTCGAGTGTAAAGTGTCTTGAAAAAGGCAAATCGATGATGTTGCCTCTTAGTGTTGTTGACTTATTAACGTCTGATGCGCAATCGAAATTGAAGATATCTTTCATGAATTTGATAAATGTTTCGTCATTTTCCACGTTTGTGTAAATGTAACTTGACCTATTCCATTGCAATTCCATTTACCTTCTCCTCTATATCCATACAAAATAGCTATCAAACAAATAAAATTAAAATTTTCTTTTGAAAAATGCAACCATTGCGTCGGTATTTTCTTATGACGTTGTCACGTTAATCTATCGTCAGGTAGATGGCTGTAGTGATTTACCTATATCTCGTAAAGTATCGATCAACCAAAAAATTTTTTTGAAACTAAAAAACTTTTTTCGAAACTAAATTTTTTTTTCCAATTTTTCATTGAAGTTGGGGGGAAAAAGAACCTTTAATTTCTCGGTAGATGGCTGTAGTTATCTATAACTCGTAAAGTATCGATTAACCAATTTAAAATGTATGTCCGTTGCATATCGATCGAAGCGTCGCTAGTACGTATTTGAGTGTAACTCGAAAAGTTATACGATTTTCACTATCAAATTTTTAGGTTTTACTAAACAAATTTTCAGGTATTAAAAATATAAATTATTGTAATACATCTTTAGCTGAGTCGGTTTGTTCTTCAAAAATAAAAAAATTATTATTTCGACAAAAAATTTCAAGAAAAAAATAAAAAAATTTCCTCAAAATTTTTACAAAATAAAATATTTCAACAAAGATTTTGAACAAAAAAAGTTAAACATTTTCCACAATATTCTGAACAGACGCATAATTAAAAAAACAAAATTAATGTTGACTTTTTTTAAAAAATTAAAGAAAAATTTATAAAAATTACAATATAAAAAAATGTTCACCAAGAAAATAAAAAAATTTCGTAAAAATTATTACAAAAAAAAAATTACAATATATTTCAACAAAGATTTTGAGCAAAAAAATTTAAACATTTTCCAAAATATTCCGAACAAAAGCATAATTAAAAAAACCATTTTATGTATATTTTCTCTAAAAAATAAAAAAAGTTATAAAAATATTAAAAAAGGCCTAAAATATTTCACTTAAAAAAAAATTACACCAGCATTTGCGGCATTGAAAAAATCTCAAAAGGAAAAATTTGTTTCCTAATTTTTTTATTATATTTTTTTACTTGTATCAATGCTAAATAGAACCCAAAATATTCCACTTTAAAAGCAGTAGTTGTAGCCTTTTTTATTCATACCTTCACATTGAAGCAGGTTACAACTAAAAATGGTCCTGGGTGTTCGAGCTGCGCACCAGCTTTCTTTTTCGTCATGAAATCAATCACTGAATGTAACATTAAAGTATTTCGTTCCCACGATAGTCGGTTCCACATAACCGGAACCAACCGAAACCGGCCAAGGGCGGTCACTTCAGCAGCATTCACCGTATATGTATGGGGTATATTCAAGCTGCTACAACAACAAAAAAGCCTTAGAGTCTTTCTGGTCGGTAACAAAACACCCTGTGTGTAGTGAAACTAGTCCCCAAGACTCATTACCACTAGAAGCAGAATCTTATAAAGTAGGAATAATTTTATTGACCACCAAGGGCTTTACAGAAAATATGTCAGCAGATCTTCCAGCAGGATACAACTTATTTAAAATGCAGCAAAGCGATGCATTTGTTTTCATCTATGCCTGAATAAACAGAGCTGAAAATCAAACTCTTTGAAATAATTAAATGCAACAAGGACAGCACAAATCTTTGTCGTGGACCTGATAGGATCTTCATTTGAGGGGGCTATTGCAACACTATGCACACATACATACATACATACATATACAAGAGAGCAATATAGCAGAATGGGAATACTTAAAGACAAAATAATTGTATTGTACGAATGCTAATGAATTTTTTTCGACTGAAGAATGGAAAGCAGCCGAAGTGCATGTAAATGCCATGACACGTACGAAACGCTTCATTACAGCTCGTGGATTTGTTGAGTTGCCGGCGAAGGGAGGCGAGGCGAAGCGCAGTAACTGAGGCATAGAAATCAATCAATTAAAAGGGTTCAGCGCGCAACAAACGACTGCTACGCCGTTGCCACAATACTGTAATGGTTAGTTAGAGTCGTCCTCTTGCAACAAAGCAATTGCATGGCCATTATTTTCATAGTGAATTACAGAAAAACGTGCGCGAAGAATAAAATACGGACAGACAGACACTGCAAATGAGTTGAAGTGAAGGAGGTTGACGAATGACTGCACGGGGCGGCCGAAGAATAGACGAAGGAGGATGGCACGGAGTCAGAGGCATCGATGGCTGATGCGTTGGCAAAGGGCGACGGCACAGTAGGTGAAAAATAAAAGTGCAACATGAAGCTAAAATAACCAAATAGAATGTTGCAATGGCACGGACAGACAGCACGTTCATGCCGCACAATAACTTCCTTGGTTTACAAGTTCGTTGACTCCTACACCTTCAGCCGCTCATGCTGTTGCAGGCGTTGTTGGTGTAGTTGGCGTTGCTGGAGCTGCTGTTGCCGATGCGCGTCCAATACATTAAATCAACAACGGCAGTACAACAGCAGCAGCAGCAACCAACAAAAAGTTGCTTTTGTAATACTGAAAACAGTTTATTTGCGGCAAGCTCCAATTGTTGCTGGCGAAGCGCTGCGCTTAGAGCCAACAAGAGCAACTAAAGCCAGCTAGCTGGTGAGATTTACTACCATTTGTGGCTGCAGTACAGCAACAATGGCAAAAGAGCGCATACAACTAAAACTATAGCAAGCTGCAACCAAAACAGAAACAAAAAAAGCAAAAACAAAAAAAGAGGAAATCAACGATTTCTCCATTTGTTGCAGTAACAAAGCAACTAACCAACCAGCCAAGTCAGCGGAGTCGGCGTGCGCGAATACGTTGCAAGATCGCAAGTTGCCGCAATGGCGATGCCAATGACGAGCGAAACCAATCTACGGTGGTGCATCACAAATCTGAAGTTCTTGCGCACTTTTTCGTCTACTCCACCATATTTCTTTTGGCCAACTTTTATTTGCATTTTTCCCTTGACTTCAACATTTCGACTCTGCTGCTGATTCTATTGCTGGGTTCTACATAGTTTCGGCTTTCATTTTGGCTTTGACTCTGACTTTGGCTTGTTTGCATAAGTTCAATGTGCGATTGTTGCCAGCGCCTTGTTGCATCAGTAAGCCATTGTTGCCACTGCCGCTGTGGCGATTTTTTTTTTTTGTCTGATTTTTTTGTTTTTTATAAAGTTGGAGGAGTCGTAGTCGTAGTTGGCCATTCGATCCATCTCACTGGTCGAATATTTTATGTTCTTGCCTGCGTCAGTCAACCAAATCTTCTTTTGCCGTCGCTGACTGCAGCCTCGCTGAGGGCAATGACAGCCACGTCAGCCAACTAAGTGCGGCGGGAAATGAAGGGCTGCACTTTTAATGGCCTCCACATGGCTCCATCTCCAGTCGCAGACAGCTGTTGTCGCACTTAATAGGTTCCTCTATTCACTATTCTTAACGGTTATGTACTCGTACACAAATGCCAAGGCGTTGGTAATTCCAAAAGCCAGGAAATGCCAATGCAAAAACAATTTTAGTTGCGGGTGAAGAGTTTGAGCGCTTCTTTCTCTATTTGCATTGTAAGTCATTCTCGTTTTTTTGTGATTTTCAATCATTTCAAAGTGTTGTCTTTCATTACGGCCACGAAGTAGTTAAATGGGCAATCCGGCAAAAACCAAAGAACGTGACGAAAGAGTCGGCCTGGTGCGAAAAAAAAGTGTGACATAAAAATGGAAATATGTATGTTTGTATGTGCTCAGACATATTTTTACTTATATGTTTCGTTATAACAAACCCAAACAGCTCAATGTGTGCAATTATTCACTTCATAAACATAAACCGATAACTTTTTTCTTGCAGCCAAACTCTACTCTTCGTTCATTAGCCTCACAATAAAAGTTACAAAACAAGCAGCAACTAATATCAAGGTTTTAGGGAATGGTTCCATGTCAAATGATTCAAGTAGTTTAGACATTGTATTAACTTTTTCCAAAACTTCGTTTATTTGTAGGCCTGAGTATATTAGGAAATAATAAAAAGAGTTTTGAAAAAAATTTTATAATTTAGAGATTTATTCAATGTGCGACATTTTGGCAGAGAATTTTTAAAAAGAAATATCTTCACTTTTTTTAACATTTTTATAATATATTTTCTTAAAATTTTGTAAGAAAAAATATATTTTTACAGAAATTTTTTGGAAAATTTATTTATTTGTATGCTTGTATAAGAAAAGAGGTAAAGGAAATAAATTTTTACAAAAAATCCTAATTTTTAGCTTTAATCAGTGGCGAAAATTTTGGTATATAAATTTTTAAAGTTAAATGCCTTCTGTTCTTTTCAAAATTTGTATGTTACATTTTTTTAATTTTGTAAGAAAAAATATGCTTTTTGAAGGAAATTTTTCTTCCCGTAAATTTGTTGGTAAATTAATTTATTCGTATATTTGTATATAAAACCAGGTTAAGGGAATAAGTTTTTGAAAAAAAATCATAATTTTGAGGCGAATAAATTAAAAAAAAAAATCCTTATTTTGAAATTTACTAGGTGGCGAAACTGTTGATATATAAATTTTTAAAGTGAAATATCATCGGTTCTTCTCAAAATTTTTATAACAGATTTTTTTGTAATTTTGTTCGAAAAAATATCTTTTCAAAGAAATGTTTTTGCGTAACTTTTTTAGAAAATTAGTTTTTTGAGTGATTTAAAACAAAAGAAGTAGAGAGAATAAATTTAAAAAAAAAATTATAATTTAGAGGGGAATAAATTTTGAAAAACTATCGTAATTTGGGATTTACTCAGTCGCGTAAATTTTGATATATAAATTTTTAAACTGAAATATCTTCCGTTCTTCTCAAAATTTTTATAATATATATTTTTTTAATTTTGTAAGAAAAAGTATATTTTTTGAAAGAAATTTTTTTTCTGTAAGTTTTTTGAAAAATTAATTTATTTGTATGATTGAATACGAAAAGAGGTAAAGTGAATAAATTTTGAAAAGAAAATCCTAAAAGAAAAATGTTTATAATATACCTACATTTTTTTTAATTTTGTAAGAAAAAATATATTTTTAAAGAATTTTTTTTTTTGTAAATTTTTTGCAAAATTTTTTTATTTGCATGCTCAGGTTCCTTCCCATCAGTAATGGCTGAAATTTTGGAAGGTGCTCTGGCTACACTCAGTAGATGGGCTGCCATTTGTGGTCTCAGAGTCCACTCTGACAAAACGGAGTTGATGCTATTCGCCATAAAATACAAGCCTCCACCTTTTAAGCTTCCAAGACTAAACAACCAGTGTCTAACTCTTTCAACGGAAGTCAAGTATCTTGGTGTAATACTTGACCCCAAACTCCACTAGAAAGAAGCTGCACATAGGAAATCGTGTTAAGAAGGCCAGTATACGCTTGTAAGTCAGTGTTCGGCCAAAAATGGGGTATCAAGTCACGTGTCGTACTTTGGATGTACAACTTAGTGGTTCTGCCAATTTTGACATACGGTTGCCTAGTTTGGTGGGTAGCTCTTCAGAAGGGCTACAACACCACTAAACTAGAGAGAGTGCAGAGAACTGCATGTGTGGTGGTGCTTGTAGAACATGTCCCACTGCTGCGCTCAACGTTATTCTGCACTTACTTCCTGTGGATCTGCAGGTTAAATCCATTGCTGCTCAGAGCGCTGTTAGATTGAAGGAAATTGGTCTTTGGAGACAACTTCCTGCAGTAGCACCTTGAAACAGATCTCCTCTTCCCTCTCTGTACTTCGTACTGATCTCTCCATCCGCAAACTGTGCTTTGAGCGTTGTGCTAGGGCTATCTTTCCGAGCAGGCAAGATTGGAAAGTGGAGAGAGGTTCTGTTTTCACTAACGGATCCAAAATGGAGTCTGGAGTGGGAGCGGGGGTCTACTCTAAATCAGCCAGCATTTCGGTCTCCTATAAACTGCCGGAAACAAGCAGCGTTTTTCGAGCAGAGGTCTTCGCGATCCTGCAGGCATGCAAAATGCTTCGGGATCGCTGTTGGGAGGGAAACATTAAAATTTTTTCCGATAGCCAAGCTGCAATCAAGGCACTGTCGTCGCCGCATTGCAGCTCTTTTCTCGTGAACTCCTGCAAGGAGGAACTTAAACGCCTCGAACGTGCAGGAAACATTTCCCTCATCTGGGTTCCTGAGCACAGGAATATAGAGCGAAATGAAATTGCCGATGAGCTTGCCAGGAAGGGGGCAGCAGAACCGGTTCCAGCTGTCCCCTTCTCAGACAACGGTGCCCCCTTGGCCATCGTTAAGGAGAAACTACACAATTTCTTTCTAAAAAAAGGGCAAGACAGATGTAGGTCTGTCTCAAAAACACTATGGCCTCAATACGATAGAAACAGAACGCTTAAGGTAATGGGAATCCTCCGCCATTCAATTTCCAAACTCATTGCGGTGTTCACTGGTCACTGGGTGATCGGTACCCATGCTGAGAAGCTTGGAATTCCGCACAACCCTTTTTGTAGAAGCTGTGGGGATCCTGCAGAGAAAGATACTGTGGAACACTTTCTCTGCAAATGTGTGGCTCTAGCGGCTAGGCGCTTGAGATTCCTTAGCGTGCTCTTTGGGGATGACTTGAAGAAACTCTCCAGCCTAGATCCCTTTTCTCTCCTCCACTACATCAGCAGCACTGGATGGATGTAGACGGGTTTTTCTCTTCCCTAAATCTTTTCACAGGTAGTGGTCCACATTATGGTATCAAAACGGCACGTAAGTGCTACTTGAAGTGTACCTGTGGTACTCTTGCCATATTACCTACCTACCTACCTAAAGGAAAAGAGGTAAAAGGAATAAAAATTAAAAAAAAATGTTGGTATGGAGATTATTAAATATCTTGAAATATCTTCAGTACCTTCTCACATTTTTATAAAAACAAATTTTTATTTTTAAAATAAAATACCATATATTTTTATAGAAATTTTTTCATACATTTTTGGGAAAATCTATTTATTTGTATGCTTGAATACGAAAAGAAGTAAAGAGAATAAATTTTGTAAAAAAAAATCATAATTAAGAAATTTATTCAATGTGGAAAACTTGTTGGTTCTTTTTAACGCTTTTATAATTTTTTTTTTTTTTAATGTTTTAAGATAAATTTTTTGTTTTTTAATTTATTTTCCAATAAAACTGTATTATATATCTTTCTTCAAAAATTTTGGGTAACATTTTTTTAATAATTTTTTTAATCAGCGGTTTTTCTTATTATCCTTTTTATTCATCTTTTTAAAAAATATTGTAGAAAAAACATTTTTTTGTCCAAAAGTTTTGGAGATTTTTTTCCTACTTTTTAAAAAACACTTCCTCAGCTGAGGCAGTGCTCAGTAGTCCCTGTTGTACTTATAAGCGCGCGGAAGCAAAAAAGGATTATGAGAATCACGGTTGGCGGACACGAAATATTCTCACAGGAGACCGATTAAGTAAGGAGTCATGCTCGACACGAGGCTAAGCTTCAAGCATCATCTGGCAGCAGTTAATTGTAAAGCAGCGGCTGTCAATGGCGCACCAGCGAGAATTCTGCCTAACATAGGTGGCCCGCAAGGAGAGAGGAGACGACTCATATCGACTGTGACGGACTCTATCGTATTATATGCGGCGCCGATGTGGGCTGAGGCTAAACATAGCCATAAGCGCGAGGTAGTTCACACCCACAGACGCGGCGCACTACGTACTGCATGCACTTATAGAACGGTATTAGACGACGCAATATATGTTATTGTTAGAAAGATACCAGTGGATATTCATGCGATGGAGCTTTATCGCCTCTATGGAGTAAAAGGAGTGAAGCCAACGATAGCAGAAAAGGCGGTAGAAAGAACGCGGTCGATGGTCGAATGGCAAAGAAGTTGGGGTGAGTCAATCAAAGGCCGGTGGACTTACAAACTCATACCGAACCTTGAAGGGAGGGTGAATTGGAAGCTTGGCGATATTGACTACTACTTAACTCAGATACTCACCGGACACGGCTGCTTCCTTGAATATCTACACCGTTTCCAGCCCGCGTTGCTCGAATACAGTCGAGAGCGCAGAACATGTGGCCTTTCACTGCAGACGTTTCAGTGAAGAACGAGCAATGCTGGCGACGGCATTCGAACACCCGCCATCCCACGCAAGATTTGCCCAGCATATCTGCTCGGCCATCACTAAATGGGACGCCGCAAAAACGTTCGCGGCTACAGTCGTGACGAGGCTCAACCGCATTGACTGGGAAAGGAAAGCCCAGAAACAACAGCAACAGTTGCTACTGTAGCAACAACAGCGGCAGCAGCAGTAGACGCAGAAAGATAGACTAAGTATTCAATACCATTAAGATATTAAATTAATTAGACAGCAAGACCAGCTAGATTATTCTTAATGCTTGTACTTAATCCAGCTAAGTTATAATTCGACAGTTCTTAGGAGAAAAAGAAGGAAAAAAAATACAAAACAACCTTATAAATCTAAAGCCTATTCGTTGATTACAAAGTTTTTGATACCTTTGCTAGCAGGTGGACGGTGGAAATGAACTGGTTTAGACAAACCGACGACAGACACAGACGCTTGAGCCAAACACTCACAACAGTACCGAACTGAAGACAAGTCAATAGTTTGTGAGTATCGGACTATTGCATTTTCTCAGATGTTTAACTCCCCCCACAACCGCTTTCGAAGCCAGTGAGAGAAGGGAATACTATCGAAATCTGCATACGCCCACAGGAGCGGAACCTGGACGCAGGAACCTGTTGAGTCAATAGATATAAACGCGGCTCCACCTTGAAGAAATGCTAACGCGGTTCCAGGGTAGAAATCAGCCGAGGAGGAATATTATAGTGTTGGTGGGAGCATGCCCCTCATAACATTGGTGCGACGGCACCTTTGATGATGTTTCAGACATTTTGATTTACACCTCCTGATTAAAAAAAAAAAAACAAAAAACAAACGTAGTACCTGCAAGTTTTATAGTGAGATTCAAATAACTTTTCGAATAAGTATAGCTACTCAACAAAGGGGGGTTGTTTTCAAACAAAATGAAAAAAAAAACTTTCCCCAAAACTTTCTAAAAAACTGTTTCTTTAAGCACATTTTACCTTTGAATAAAAACAAAACTTTATAAAATCATTAAAAATAACGAAGAAACACTCTTTAACCCTTCATTGGGCTCTCGGACTGGCTTTTTTGACTTTGGACGTGAATTCAACATATTTCTATTATAACATAGCTAACGACTTGAGCTTCCACGTAGCTTCCTAAAATTTAATTTATCGATTTATAGGTATAACCTTTAAAAAGGATCCTCGAACAGGGCGAAAAAAGGCCAGACCCGAGTGCCCAGCCAAAGGTTTTGCAAAAGGTGTCCTACGGAGAATTAACCAAACTCTTAATAACCACAAAAAATCTCAATATCACAACCCTCTAATAACCGGAAAAACTTACTTTAAAAACTCAACAAATAATTCTCAATTCTCTTTCAAAGTATAATGAAATAAGAAATTTAAGTATAATGAAATAAAAATATCTGCGATGATCACTTGACGTGGCTGAAGTCGATAGCCAAGCTACTTACAAAAAATCCATCATATGCCGTTCGGAGTCAGCTTAAAACTGAATCACATCAAGAGGCACGCCATAAATAGGAGGAGAGTCCCGGCCAAACACCAAACAGAGGTGTAAGCGAGAATTATTTAGTATTTTATTTTTATTTGTACTAAAAATCGCATACTTGGAACTTTAAAAGAGATTATATATTTCTTCTAATCAGATATGAAAATGAGTTGTCGTAAAATTCACGAGTTTCACTTATAACGTAACTTCTCAGGGGCTTACCTTAGGCTATCTAGTCATGACACTTTCCACCGCATTTTTTTCAAAATTCCCAAACTTCTTCGTCTTTCGTTAGACCACTCTAATCAGAATTAATGTGCTCTTAATAAATTGCCGTCTAGTTACGTTGCCGCTTAATTAAAATTTATAATCTGAAATGCGCTCAGTCGCCTATACCTGCATATACTTATACATTTACAAATAATTACAAGTACACAAGCAGCTTGCAGTGGGCACTACTTTTACTTACAACACCTCAGCACAACCTACACAAAGTCTGCTGCCAAGATTCTCATATTTAATAATTAATAACATAGAGCTACTGTCTTGAAAGTAACCGCAGAAGCTGGCATTCTCCACAGCAGAGGCTCTAATGAAAATTGTTTTGCTGGCAAGCCACAAAAACGAATGACGGCACTCGCCGTAAAGAAGCAGCAAATTTGAAAATACTAATAGGACTATGAATAAGTTCGTGCGGTTTTTTTCGAAATTTGAAACTTTATTGACGTAAAATGGTTACAAATTTAATATTCAAAATATTGTCCATCGCTTACTACTACTTTTTCCCATCTTTCTGGCAATTCACGGATTCCCTTTGTGAAAAATTCGGTCGGTTTTGCCGCAATCCACGAATCGATCCATTTTTTGACTTCATCGTAATTACGGAAGTGCTGGTCAGCCAGGCCATGTTGCATCGATCGGAAGAGATAGTAATCGGATGGCGCAAGGTCTGGACTATACGGCGGGTGGGGTAGGACATCCCATTTGAGCGTTTCTAAGTATGTTTTGACCACTTGTGCAACATGTGGCCGAGCATTGTCATGTTGCAAAATAACTTTGTCGTGCCTATCGGCGTATTGCGGCCGTTTTTCTCGCAGTGCTCGGCTCAAACGCATCAATTGTCGTCGGTAGACATCCCCCGTAATCGTTTCATTCGGTTTCAGTAGCTCATAATACACAACACCCAGCTGGTCCCACCAGATACACAGCATAACCTTCAGGCCATGAATATTCTGCGCCGACGTCGATGTTGAAGCATGGCCAGGGTATCCATACGTTGCCCGACGTTTTGGATTGTCGTAATGGACCCACTTTTCATCGCCAGTCACAATTCGATGCAAAAAACCCTTTCTTTTGTGCCGTTGAAGCAGTTGTTCGCATGCCATAAAACGGCGTTCAACGTCTCTTGGCTTCAATTCATACGGCACCCAATGGCCTACCTTTCGGATCATTCCCATGGCTTTTAAACGTTTGGAAATGGTTGATTGATCAACTCCCAAAGTTTTTGCAACCTCTTCTTGCGTTTGAGCCGGATCTTGATCGAGCAATTCCTCCAATTCGGTATCCATGAACTTTGGCGGCGCACCCTCGCGTTCTTCGTCTTCCAAGCCAAAATCACCACTTTTAAAGCGTGCAAACCACTTCTGGCACGTTCGCTCAGATAGAGCATGCTCACCATAAACTTCCACCAAGATACGATGACTTTCGGCTGCTTTTTTCTTCATATTAAAATAATGAAGAAGAATTCCCCGCAAAAACACATTATTTGGCACGAAATTCGACATTTTCAAGTGTGGTAAAAATATTGTTGTTTACGCTTCAAATAAAAAACTTATACTGACGTTTGTGCCTTACGACAGTAGCTCTCCAATGAATGTTTGGAAATGTGGATCGATGGAATAATAATCAAGTTACGCCATCTGTTGTAAAACCGCACGAACTTATTCATAGTCCTATTAACACACTGTCTAATCTCAAGCCGCTGCAGCAAACTCACTGAGCGCTCCGGCTACGGTTCCAGGTGGTGAGTGTGAAAGAAATTGTCTGACTGTGGCGCCACATGCTACACTGCGAACAGAATCCATTTAACTTTGTCTAAATTTTTTTTTTTTTCGTTTTTTTCTTTCTTTCTTAATTTATTACAGCCAAATAACAAAATGGTTCATTGGAAGCGATTAAACGGTAGCTGGTAAAGAGATTTCTCTATGACTGCAGAATTGTTGGTTAGCATTACGCAGCCGCTTTACTCGTACGTGTGTCGAAGATACTTACACGTAACTAATTTACCTCACTCGGTAAACATTTAAAATGTAGGTATTTATGGATTAGTGGAGCTATAGATTTTAAAAGGTTGCGGCAGAAAAGCACAGCCGCTTCACCAACGCACGCTGGCACCTGTGTCAAATATTTTATATGGCATTAGAAAGTTAGTAAAACTTGGCATGAAAATTGAATGGCAGCGTTCTTAGGCCAGCGCATATTATTGTTGTTTCGAGTGCTTATTTTACAAACCGTGGAAAATTAGCCTATTTGGTGGAGTTTCACAAGTGCTAATGATTAACACGTGTCCGGTATAATGGAGCTTGGTGGAAATTATTTAAAAACAAGGCAGTTACTGACTCGCTCTCTCTCTCTCGCTCTCTCTTTGCCTTTTTTCGATTTAGGGTAGCCCCACCTTGTCCTAATGCGCCAGATTCGTTTCTCCTGCATATATACATCAAAATAAATTCACAACATTTGTTGAGAATACAAATAGACAAAATTTACAGAATACGAAGTAGGGTCGACCGGTGTAGGTAATCGCCGGAGACAAACCGTGGCAACAACGTGCACTACTCCGAGCGTTTATCACCCGCACAAACGCAGCGATTCCACAAGGCAATACCAATAAATCCGATGCCGGAATGAATAGCACTTTATAGTACGCGCATGCACTAGCCAGGAAACGGAAATAAGTGACAAAAACTAGGCACCAAAAAACAAAACGCCAAAAAAATTGGGACCAAAAAACGCCCAAACCGGCACCAAGGAAATATAACGCCAAAAAGTAGGTAGTGTTATTTTTCACTAGAAATTAGCAACCTCAAGGAAAACTCAGGAGAAATAGTCTAAAGTGTATCTAAGATATACATAAGGTATAACTCTCTCTCTCTCTCCTTTTCCTCTCCGTTATATCTTTTTTCTCTCTCGCGGAACGAAAATGCCCAAAACGTTGCATGGCCTTGAAATTTTACTCTCCATTCTCGCTCGTCCATCGACGCCTAAGAAGTTTCACTTCAAAAATACTTACATGTTCCAAAAGGTTTTTCTTTGAAATTTTTTTTTTTTGAAAATTTTTTTGTCTGAAGCAAATATAAAGGGTTTTTTAATAAGAAGTGTTATTTTGATATTCAAAAAAAAAATGCTATTTTTTAATATAAATGATCCGATGTTTATTTCATTATAAAGAGGAGCGTATGCCGTTAATAGGTTAATAGGTTAATAGGTTAATAGTGGAAAATAACATCAAGCAAATGACCACCACGACCACGCTTTTCATGAAATTTTCCATAACCGAATTGCAAAATGTCCTCGATAGCCTCACGAATTCCGTCTTTGAGGTCTTGCATCGACCCTGGGCTGTTGGCGTAGACCTTCTCAAGGTGTTAAATCACAAGATTTCTATGGCCAATTGTGATCACCTCTTCGAGAGATAACACGATCCGGAAACTTTTCCCGTAAAAGATCAATGGTTTCGTTGCTTTTTTGGCACGTAGCGTCGTCTTGTTGAAAATGAACGTTGTCCAGATCAATACTATCCAATTCCGGCCATGAAAAATTCGTAATCATCTCTCGATAGCGCAATCCATTCACCTGTAACACCTATTATTGGAAAGCCCTTTATTTTACTCTAAGAAATCAAAAAGAAAAAACATATTAAAGTGTTCAAAAGTGGTTATTTGGAGGACATTAAATAAATCTTAAAATTATTATGTTTATTTTTCAAAATTTTTTCAGGTTTCTTCTTTTAATCCTCATACCCAATAAATATTTTTTAGTTTTATTGATATAAAATATAATTAAAAATATTACTTCGGGGAAGAAGAAATCCATTATTTTTGGGTACAATTTTTGCGCAAAATGTTCAAATCTGTTTTATGGTCGATCTTTAGCACCTATTCGATGTTACGACTACTAACATGCGGATAAACTTCGTTTAGTTCTGTAATTTTATCGACATTTTCAACGACGTGCCGACCTGTTCGAGGTGCATCTCCAACATCAAAAATGTGTGAACGAAGTCGACTACACCAAAATTGCTGTTCCAGTATCGGCACGACAAACACCATTCACAATTTCAGTGGCCTGGCTTGAATTTTCGGCTTTTTAAAAAAAAACTATAATATGCACCGAATTTTCACTTTGTTGACTTCCATTATGAGCACCCTGTAACTCATAACTGAATGTAATTAACCAAAAACGGCAAACGATTTTTTTAGTGTGAAATGTCAGCTTGACAACGAGCGTAAACTTAAAATTGTTTGATCGATACTTTGCGAGATATGGATCACTACAGCCATCTACCGAGAAAATAATGGATTTCTTTTTCCCGAAACCATATAATACAATAATATAGAGGGCCTTTCAAAAGCGACGCCAAGATGTCAGTAGTGAATAATTCTTATGCGGCACTTTGTTTAATGTATCTTTTGCATTTTGAGAGGACAATTCAAAGGTTTATGCAAGCATTTCAAGGAATTTCCTCCTGGTTCTGTCGAGGATAGAATTTAGCCCTTTTTCTATCCTGAAAAGAACCAAAAAATGGACTGACAGACCAAAAACTGGATGTTCTATTGAGATTATTGCTGCTGTAGCGTAAAGCCTTGCTGAACAGCCTTCATCATCGATATCTCGACGTTCTCAACAATTAGGCGTTTATGAATCGATGGTTTGACAGATTTTACTTACTCATGGTGGGGACGTGCTTATGGTGGACATTTAACTGAAGCTCTTTTTCACACACAAATGCTAACAGCCACATTTTGAATAAAAATAGTGAAACCTGAAAGAATCTAAATTTGTGCATATTTTATTTTAAAACAGCATCTAAACCCTTTAAATTCAAGTATAAAAAATAAAAGTGCTGATCTTTAAAACCGACAATAAAAAAGTAAATAAAAAAGTGCAAAAATAATACTATTAAATGCCTAAAATCCGTATTAAAATATAAACATAAAAATATTTTTTTACGCCACTAGAAATGATTACTTAACTCTCATTTAAGCCAATAAATTTTTGCCAGTGGCGCAATAAAAAAATTGGATCGTGAGAGCGTTCATCGCGTTGTAAGTAATAGCTGAATAATCTCCGCTTAATTTTTATTTTTATATTCACTTTTAATACCTCCATTTATCACCTCTTCTGCGCCAATTTTATGCTTGACTTTGTAACTGGCCGTTTGCAAGCCTCACTTTTACTGCATCTGTTTGAGTAATTACTTCATTAAGCAAGCCCGCGATGAGTGAGTACTTAAAACTAAAAATGATAAAAAAATCCATAGTCAAATACTATATTTTTTTATGAGAAAAATTCAGATTAAAACAGCAAATCTTTTAAAATAGTCCAAAATAAAATATAAAGAATATGCAACCTTTAAGTTAGGAGTAATATTTTTTCCGTTTCGCTAAACAATAAAATAAGCGTAAACGAAACCAAATCAAACTCTATTTTTGTCAAAATTAAATAATTACTTAATTGCCACTGGCTATACATTAGATGCCTATGCAAAATATTTACTGCTCAAGTAGATTTTTTGTTGTAAGTGTTAAGGTCAACTTTGGCAGATACTCAAGGCAACCTACACCAATTCACAAAATTATTTTAACAAAAAATTACTTCCATCTGCCGTTCAAAGTCGGCTTAAAATTGTAGGTCCCTTCATTTGTGGAACAACATAAAGACTCTCGCCACAAATAGGAGGAGTGGCTCGACTAAATATCTAAAAAAAATGGTATAAGAGCCAGAGGAAAAAGAAGCCCATTAGTTTCTTGGTAGATAGCCGTGGTGATGGATATCTCGCAAAGTATCGATCAAACAATTTAAAATTTATACTCGTTGTCAAGTTCACATTTCACACTAAAAAAATTCGTTTGCTGTTTTTTGTTGTTCCATTCAGTAGTGAGTTACAGGGTATTAACAACGCTTTTCTTTTTTTTTTCAAATGCTCAAAATGCCTTCGCACAAAAGACCTTGACCGGCGTCAACTGCGTGGAATGGTGAAGCCACTAAAACAGTACCTTCCCCTCTTCTGAGGAGACTCCTTTATGCATTACTTCGGCCCAGAACGGCGCCCAAGAAACGAGTAAATACTATTCACCCACATGTGGATTAACCGTATTTGCAGCCAGCTTTGTGTTATAGGCTCGTCTTCCACTGCCACTGCGCCTTCATACCAGTGGTATGTGGGACATACTCCCAGGTTCCTCTCAAATGGGCGTATGGAGATTATACGCTATCGATAGTTTCTTTTGCATCTGCAGTAAAACAGAAACATCCGAAGATGGTGCGATATTATTATACCGTCTTATACCGCAGCCTCGGTAGTCTAGCATAAGTGCACTAGCCTGCCATCCCAGAGGTTGTGGGTTCGAATCCCACATGAAGCACGGTCCTCGCACTTTTCCAAATTTACCAACTTTCCCTGTTTCTAAAAAGAAAAAATCGCATTCCTCAAACCCAAAAACTTATCCTTTCCCTCCTTACTCCCGCACAATAGTCAGCGCATTATTGGCATTGTGGCTGCTAAGACAAGCAAAAACAAAGAAAAACACACAGTTACACATTACATCAGTGGCGCCAGCAAGAGGAAGCGGGTAGCTGCGGTAATAGATCAGATACACGAAATTTAGCGAAGCCCTCAACCATCAAAGCGATCCTTCGGCCAGAAAAATGTGACACACAGATGGCGCTCCAAACTGTAAGAAGGAATTGTTCTTAAGCAATGACAGGTGGGCATTCCCACTACTTAGGCCTAACAGCGGCAGGCTAATCACCTACCCTGTCAGAAATCAAATAGATTAACGAAACCAACGCACAGTCCACCCCCTGTTGAGGGCTGATTTTTTCTCCGACCATGACAGCTCAATATTTGGGTTAAGTAGTGGTTAATGTTTCCGCACTTTCTGGTCACCCATTGGCTAATTTTGGGGAATAAGTCTATAGATCCAACGTCCGTTTACAGACGAGTTCCATCTGCATTGCCATTTTTCTTTCTTGTCTGTCATAAAGGTGTCCGATTTCCTGCGCAAGTAAATCTATCGGAATCTTTCCTGCGATGACGCAAACCACATCATCTGATGCGATCATGTATGCGCACGCAACTCTTAGTGCATTTCGTCGGTGCGCCTGAGTATAATATTCGATGGTTTAGCTCCTGCCCATTGCAGGAGCAGCATACAAGGTGACTGAAACTATGACCCTTGATAGGAAGTGCCTTCTGGTGACTTGCGGTCCGCCTATATTTGAGAGAATTCTTGTAAGAGCATCGTTGACTGCCGCTGCTTTGGAACCCACAGTTGCTAAATGGTGCCTAGATACTTTATTGCCTCTCGCAACAGTGTTTCGTGGATCCCTATCAGTAGTTTCATGAACTCTTTTTCTCATCGCGCAGTTACGAGTGAAAACTGAGCCATGGATCAATCCTTACGCCTAGATACTTGATTGCCTCTTGCGATAGTATTTCGGTGATTTCTATCCGAAGTGTTCTGTTTTTTGTACTACCAAGTTCAGCCCCGGTGCAGAGAGCCATAGCTCGACTCTAGCTTCGGCTTTATTACACTTCTCCTGTATGTGGTGTCGCTTCTTTTTCGTGACCACGAGAGCGAAAGCCTACCAGTGTTCCTTTATGCGGCAATTTTGAGCTAAGCACACCGTCGTACACGGCATTCCACAGTGAGGGTCCAAGGACTGCAGTTGACCGACATCTTAGTAGTCGTAGCATCGCTCAGGAGCTAAAGATCGGTTTTAAGATTCAAACCATTTGCGGAAAAATAAAGGATTTCTTTTACCCCAAACTAATACTTATATAATTTCTTTCGAAAGTTCAATTTCATGTCCAAAATATTTCACACCATTTTCGGTTGTTTTTTAGAAAATCTCTTCTAGACGTTTTTTTAAATTCATCTAAAAAGTGGCACTTCTTGATTTATATATGCCCTGTAGCACTCGAAAAAAAGTCTTAAATATTATCATTTATTTTATCTGAAGCGAAGCGCGGGTTTTTCACGATTCTCCCCCTTCTGATGCACTTATTTCAACTTTTATTTTTCTCTTTTTTTTGTTTAGGTTTTGTTAACTAAATTTATGTAGGCTTGGCTCAGATTTCTTTTTAGTAAAACGTAATCAACTGCCAACAAAAGCGCATAATGCTTTTAGTCTGACAATTGTGCCAAATTGACGCACGTTGGCTGCGCCATCAAAATTGTCACTAAATGCGCTCAGCACTGCAACCGTAAACAAAAATACTAAGCCTCTGTCATGTACGACGTACTAATCCAATGCACAAACGAGTGTGTCCGTGCGTGGGTGCAGTGCGCTGTTGCATTTTGATTACCTACTTTGATAGCGTAAAAAGGCCAAAACATGGCAGCACCGATGACTGGCAACACACTGTCTGCGCCCATCGGCAAAAACTCATTCTACCCAAGCGCTTCCCTCACTCCACACACAAGCGCATCTAATACGTATGAGAGTGTGTGTGTGTGTGTGTGTGTATTTCATTTATATTTATGAGTGCTTTGAAGTTTGGTGAAGTTTTCTTAATTTTCTCTTGATTTTTAGTAAATTTATATATTCTTTTTCTTCGTCGAACCACGGCTTACGTGGGATGTTAATTGTCGGTTTTGTGTTGCCGCCTTTGGCACAAGCCGCTGCCTAATGCTGGGTTTGGCTGCAAAGCAATTTTTATGTCGGATGTGAGTTTTGCTTAATTTGCAATGATTTTACTTGGCGATGAGTTGAGCGATGACAGCTCAATGGGGCAGCAAGAGGGTGGGATCGATGAGGAAAAGCTGTCACCGATTTGATTACGGTGATGTGAAAATGTGTATGGAGAAGTTTGTGGGAAAGTTATGGATTAAGCAAAATGCTATTGTCAGGGTATGTGAGAAAATGCACAAAGCGTGCCCGGGTAGGTGACCAAAAATTATTAGCGAAATAATTAAAAACAAACAATAATTCAGCAGTCAAAATAAAGGGTGGTTAAATTCTAAGAGCCGATGTTGAATGTAAACCACACGTAAACGTTAAGCTTTTTCTGCACTTCGTTCGACATTTTTCAATTTCAGAATAACTCAATTTGAACCATGGAGAGATACACAATGCGAGCAACGCGTTAAAGTTATTCAGGCTTATTATGGAAACGGGCGTTCAAATCAAAATGCATATCGCGCACTTCACCTTCAGTGATGAGGCACATTTTCACCTCAGTGGATTCGTCAATAAGCAGAATTGCCACATTTGAGCGAATGATAATCCAAGAGTGATTGCCGAAAAACCAATGGACCGACAAAGAGTGACTGTTTGGTGCGGTTTATGGGCCGGCTGCATCATTGGGCCGTATTTTTTCCAAAATGAGGCCGGTCAAGCAGTTACTGTGAATAGTGTTCGCTATCGTGAAATGATAACGAACTTTTTATGGCCCGAATTGGAAGATATGGATGCGGAGGATATGTGGTTTCAACAGGGCGGTGCCACTTGTCATACAGCTAAAGAAACAATGGCTCTTTTCCTTTAATATATCTAACAAGACTTATTTTTATATTGGCTACTTCTGTCAAGTTATTCAGGGAGCTTTTTCCTAAAGTATTGAACCTTTTTCTATCCAGAGCCATGCACCCGCACAGCAAGTGTTCTATAGTCTCTTCTTCTTTAATGCCGTTACAGCTTCTGCAATAGTCGCTATAGGGTGCACTCAATCTACTGGCAAGCCTGCCAATCGAACAATGCTCTGTTAGGACTCTGAGAAGATTTCTCATGAGTTAAAAGTTGAATATTTTTTTATATTTTTTTGACATTTCTTAAAGACATTTCTTTTAGTTTGAAGATTTCTCATGTTCCTCCTATTCAGTTTCAACAGTCGGTTTGTGCGGCTCATGTTCCATTCCGGCCACGTCATTCTACTAGTTGCACAGGTCAGGGGCTGAGGCCATAGCCTGTTGGCAGCACTGATAGTGTGTTTATCTAGCAAGTTGCTAAAGGTATTGGTATGTTCGCGTTGTCTGGTTGGACAAAATTAATTTTTTTATTTGAAAGGCGCATATATGCCATTAAGTGTGGAATATGACGTATTCAAATGCCTGCCTCGGCTTCTTACGGTGGAACGGATCCGAGTGGTCCAATTTTCAATGACTCTTCCGCATAGATCCGGCTGAATTTGAGCGATGGGCTGTGTTATGTTCATCTTTAGAGCATCGGTCGATTGTGGTTTATTTGTATAGACCTGAGACTTCAAGAAACCCCACAGGAAAAAGTCTAGCGGGGTCAAATCGCATGACCTTGGTGGCCAATTCACATGTTCCCTGCGAGAGATAACCTTACCCTCAAATCGTTCATGCAGAATGTCAATCGTGGCGTTTGCTGTGTGGGGCACGTAGCGCCGTCCTGCTGGAACCCCATGTCGTCTAGGTCCATATGGTTCAATATGGGCCATAAGAAATTGGTTATCATCGTTGTGTAGCGCTCGCTGTTGAAGGTGACCGCCTCACTAACGTCGTTTTCAAAAAAGTACGGACCAATGACGCCGGCGGCCCAAAATCCACACCAAACGATAACTTTTTGAGGATGCATTATACCTGGTGAACCTCGTGTGGATTGGTGTCGTCCCATATGCGGCAATTTTGTTAGTTAACACAGCCATTCATCCAAAAATGCGCCTCGTCACTAAAGATTATTTTTTTCCAAACGATTCGAAGCCCAGTCAGCGAACAAACGGCGTTGTCTATGTTCATCAACTTTGAGCCAGGAATAGACTGCCTCGGGTTCTGCTGTACACTTTCACGGACCGCGGCAATGTTTTCGGCTGATCTTGCGTTCCTTGAACGTATGGGTGTTGGCTGATTATTTACTCTCAAATTTGGCCACCAAACGTTGAAGAGTCGACTTTGAAGGGCCACCACGTCTACCGAAAAATGTGCGCAATGCGCGCAACGTTTGCGTTAATGAACACTCATTTTGATAATAAAGTTTTATCATTTGAACATGCTGTTCAATGGTGTAACTTGCCATGATGATTTGGCATAAATAACTGAATAATAAACAAAAGATTTGACAGATGTCACCAAAACAAAATGGCTGCCACAGGGCGCCAAAATCGACCCGCGCCAATTGAAAAACCCTTTAGTACCCAATCTCACTAGTTCATCTGCTTGCAGTCGCCTTCCATGTCTCTATGACCCGGCACACAGAGCAGGTTTATTACAAAGTACTGTGATAGTTCTCCGCCTACTTGTTCATTTAGCTTCGATACTGATTGCGCTTCTATTGTCCATTACCCCATTGTCGCAATCTTCTCTCGTTGGGAAAGTTGTGGGAGAGGATGTGTTTAAATGCAACTCCACTGAGCTACAAAAGTCTGTCGTTTGATGTAGGAAGGGGTATCCTTCTAGTATTCTTGCGTGGCCCCTTCTGCTAGTGGCTAAGTTAGAAGTTTCTCTCTCGCGGCCGATTTCGCCGCCAGCTGTTTGCTGTAGGCCTCAATCGGTAATAAGTGCAACATGACATTCATCGCTGCCGTCAGCGTAGTCTTTATATCCTTTTTGGGTATTTGGACGAGCTCCTCCTCCTTTTTGTGGTGTGAGTCTTGATGTTGTTCCACAAATGAATGGACCTACAGTTTCAAGCTGACTCCGAACGCAGATATTTTTATGAGGAGCTTTTTCATAGCAGAAATACACTCGCAGGTTTACCATTGCCTGCCGAGGGGCGACCGCTATTAGAAAAATGTTTTTCTTAATTTGGTGTTTCACCGAGATTCGAACCTACGTTCTCTCTATAAATTCCGAATGGTAGTCACGCACTAACCCATTCGGCTACGGCGGCCACCACGGCGGCCTAGTCTTTAGTGCCCCGCTTATGCAGAGACTAGCACCCCTTTGAATACTTTCTAATACTTTTACTGTTGTTGTAGTTGCTCGTGAATCTCCGGCGTGGTACACTTCACAAAGCCCTTCTCTTCTTCGAAGCGAAAGTTTCAAGACAGGTAGAAAAAGTAGTAGAAGCAGAGCAGCTGATTTGATTTTTTTTAATTTTTTTGGCCTCAAAATTGTAAATTTTTTCTACAGATCTTGATATTCCAGGGGCCAAAAACAAAAACAAAATACATTTCTTTTGCTGTTTTTACTCTACTACGGCTTCCGCTTCAAAGTGCCTTGGAGAATAACTTGAATCGGCACTGAACTGCTCTCATTCTGTATAATTCGAAATTCGAATAGCTTTTTTCACTCTCTAAAATTTGTTGTTTATTGGTTTTGAAAATATACAATACTTTTGTAGGATAAGACAAGAAATGGGAAAAATTCGAATTTTTTATTAAAATTTTATTATTTTTTAATATTAAAATTTAGTAAAAGTTGAATTTTTAAAAGTGGAATATTTTTTTTATATTTTTTTTTATTTTTATTTTTTTTTGACATTTCTTTCAGTTATATCCAATTTTTATAGCCACTTCTTTTAGGCATACACACTTACGAACAAAATATTAGAATTGTGGTATTTTGGCTATTTTTTTTTTCATTTTCATCAATGTTTTATAACAGCATAGCCATTTCTATAATAAATATCGCGTAAATTCAAACTACAAATTTGAAACTTTGTACAAATTCGTCAACATTTCACCAAAATTTCAGACTTGTTAATCGAAACTAAAAAAATGGTATATAGGAACGCAGTTTTATTGCATAATAAATTCTAGTACAAAAGAGTCCAAACTGAAGTTGACTAAATATTCTCGTTGATTTTTGATAGTTTTCCCCCTGCTGGTTTAGCGCATTTACCCATATACAAAAAATTATCATCGAATCGTCACATGAAACAAATTTACAACCCCGTTAAGGAAAAAATTTATAAAAAAACGAATGGGATTTCTAACACCTGTCGCACAATCTGCCATTCGTAGACATCGTAAGCCTGTAGGACCCTCCAATTGTGTAAGACCGCAAATTGGAGGAGGAGCTCGGTCCAAACACTCAACAAAGGATGTAAGCCTCAATTATAAATAACTTTTTTTGCTTTTGTTGTAAGTCACTGCTATTTTTCCAGCAGCGTTCTAGCTGTTAATTTACAATATATACAACTTATTTTATTACAATAAATTGAAACTTCAGCCTCAACTACGAACTCTGTATTTAAGTTCTTTAGCAAACAAAAAAAAATTGCTGCTATGAGAAGATAGTATACATTTGGCAGAAATAAAAACAGCAAAAACAAAGAAAAAAAATCACCAACCACAATATTAAATTCAATTAACTCTAATATCCACCAAGCGCCAATTTAGCGTAACTTAGTAATTTGCAGTGCTTTAAGAACATCAATGAAAGGCTGCAGCCACAAATCGCCTCTGCACCAGTTTTGTTTGTGTGCTGCTGCCTGAGAGTTCCCACAAAATTAATAACTAATGAGCTCATATCAATTTAGTGCAACTAAAAATGCTTGCTTCCTCAATAACTGGCAGTCGCTTCGAGAGCGCAAAGAGAGGAGTGCTCAGCCGAGTAGTTAGCAGAGGTGAGCTGCTGTTGACAGCTGAGCAGAACAGCAGAACAACAGACGGCTGTCAATGGCGTGCATACTTTCAATTATTTACTGGCTAAGAATAGAGCGTCACAGCTGTGGAGGCTCTGTATAACAACAACAATTTAGCAACAATTTAACTAAGTTGCCAATTTCAGCACGGAATTGCACTCTTTAGTAAAAGCACTAACAATTAAAAAGCACAAACAATTACTTGCACAGGGATTGCAGAACTTTTCAACTTGCCACATTTTGAAATGGTAGTTAAATGGAATTTTCACATGCAGCTAAAATCTATTTTTAAATTAAAATAGCCGTTGAATCAATGCGAATGAGCAAATAGCAAACGGTGAACAGCAACCAGCAAACAGCAAAAGCGGCAACCTTTTACGAAGACTTATAATTAGAGTTTGCCTTCAACGCGTGTGTTTGTTCACTTTTCACGGTCAGACGAGTGTAGCAACAAAGACGAAATGTTTTAATTTGCGACTCTTGCTTGCTTTTTGGACAATTTTTCACACGCTCATGATGAAATTAAATCTATCTGCGCACGCTCGACTTCTTCATTAGTCTTTCCGTTCGTTCGGTTGTTCGCTGATTCGCTCATTTCGATTTTGAACTTTATTGCTTTGCTGGTTTTTGGTTAATAAAATTAAATTCATGCCCATTTTATGCTTATGCGCGGCAGTGGTAAATCACTCAATGTGCAGTCACACCACCAGTCGAAAGCTTTTCTTGTATTCGATATTGACGCACAATGAACTTGCCAAAATTGGCAGCATACAATGGACCAAGTACAAGTTTTATGGCCAAAAGTATAACAAAATACACAAAAGGAGCGCAAACTCGTGCGTCGAGCGCCGCCAACAGTTGGGCGTAGGGGCTTAGAGTAGCAATAATACTAAATTTTAATACACACGAAAATAAAACCAAATCAACGCTGTAATAAAGCGGCAATCAAAGCAGAAACATTTTGAAAACATATTCGAAAAAATATGCAGCATATCGAAAAAAGGTTAGTCTGCTCTATTATATTGACTATGTATAACATAGTATGGAAGTAGAAACAGGTCACTGCAGCTGAAATTAAAGAAAAATCAAAAACCAAAAATCAAAGTCAAAATCAAGGCAAACTTTGTCCTATGGCAATTTTTGTGCTCAACATTTTAATAACAGCATGACAGCGCATCGTCAAAGTATTCGCCTTACAGCCAATACCTACTCGCACTATTGCCAAAAAATCTCTATTCAATAGACTTCTGCATATTTTTGTTATTATTGAGCAACCGAAAAGCGTGCGAAAATGACGTGCAATCATTAAATGAAATGAGCTAAGCAAAATTGGGCGCCAACCGTAAGTGCCAAATTAAAATATCAATTTTTTGCGTCAAAGAGTTTAGTGAAAATAATTAAATCGCAAGTGCGTGTTTAATTTGGTTTTGAGAAAAATTGTATTTAAAACGCATTTCACAACCTTCACAAAAGCTTCAAGTATTTAAGGGACCTTAAGAAATATATGGGCGTGTGTCATAAAAAATTATTCAATATTTATAACGCTCACTTAGAGCGAAAAGTTGCTGGTTCAGTTGTTAAAAGTTTACAGGAAATAATAAAAATCTTTCAACGTCTTGTTCTTCAAGCACTTATTTGGCAGCGTCTCTTGTTTTAGTGAGATCAAATATTAGAAAAGAGGAATTAAGAGAGGTAAAGAAAACGTTTGACCAATGAGGGGTATGCAGGGTATGCAGGGTCAGGCACTCAAAGTGTAACCAATTAAAAAGGCCATAAATTTAGTTTGGAAAGTTACTTTTATTCAATTCAAAGATATAAATGTGTGAAAGTAATACAAAATTAAGAATCAATCTAATTTTGCTCGATATGACCACCTTTTGCCTTTACTATGGCCTTGAGACGGTCCAGAAATGAGTTGCAAGCTGCCCGAATGTGACTTGCAGGTATTTTGGCCCTCTCGCGAACAATAGCTCTTTTCAGCGTCTCGATATTGGTGAATCTTTTAGCTCTCCAAAATGGTTCAAAGAGAATAATCCATCGTATTCGCATCTGGTGAATTTGAGAGCCATTGTCTGGACGTCATGAAGTTCGGAACGTTGCTTTTAAACCACTCTTGGTTCAGTCGAGCTTTGTGAGACGGTGCCGAGTTGAAACGTCCATGGTCTGCCACTGACATTTTTGTCTGCCCACAGCTTCAAAGTAACCTGCCGAATGCTTTTCCGATAATATTTTGCATTTACGTTGACGCCAGGCTCGATTGAAGAGCGCCCATCTGCGGTTACAGCGGCCCAAACCATTACCTGTCGTGGGTGCTGCCTCCTGGTGGCCAATCGATGACTCAAATTTTCGTATGAACGGTCGGTGAAATAAACCTCATCGATTTGGGAGTGTACGAGTTGTTCAATTTGAGAGCTTTTCTCGTCAGAAAACACAAAGTTCGGAAATTGACCGTTTTTGGCCAAGCGAAGCTCTCCTTCGCTCTTTCAAGTCTGACTTGTTGCTGCTTTGGTGTGAGATGATGCACCTTTTGGATCTTGTAAGGCTTTGATCGGCGGATGCTACGGTCAGATACTTTCAATTTTTCGCCATTTGATTGGCACTTCGTCGAGAATTTCGCTCAAGTTGCTTCTTCACTTTTTGAACCATTTCACGTGACGGTGCAGTCTTTTGATGACCATCTCTATGACGTTTCGCGATGCTACCAGTATCATTGTAACGAGTAATGGTGCGATAAGCAAAAACTTTATTTAAGGTGCTCAGCTCACGAACAATCGCTGGTTGTGATCCGGCCAAATATAATTCAATCACATTATTACGTTTGAAATCTTTTACTGATTTTCTTTGTAAACAAAACTTTCGCGTCTTTCAGGTGGTTCATATATTCCAGCTCACTCTAATCTACAAGTATTTTCCTCAACTATCTCTTTCAACTTCTCTTCTATTTCATTGCCTGAATATTTTAGAGCTCATAACAAGGATGATAGATTACAAGGTGTGGCCATCCGAAGCAATATTTTCACAGAAACTTCAGCTGTCGCGTCATATGGAATTCGGCAGCAGAATTCGCTCGGTCATATCATCTGTTTTCTTACGCTTTTTGTTGAAGCGTTGATTTTTTTCCTATTTCAATAACACATCTTAGTTTGGTGGTAAACGCCATCGCGAGTCAACTTGGGGTTTTATTTCCTTAACAATAAATTGAATACAAAAATGTATGTAACGTTACAATTTAGTGTCTTTTCTAGTCGGACCGTAGGGCGGGACAGCCCCTGCTACGTCAGCAAATCATTTTTGTTTTCTTCTTCTTCCTTATTTGCTATTCGTAATCGAATGTAAGTGATTATATAATTTAAAAGTAGTACAATTTTTTTTTACAATTTTTGTTTGTGTTTTTATTTGTTTTAATTTAAATTTTGAAATATAATTCGTGGTCTCTAGCTGCTTCCAAGAGGGCACCCACACGTTGTATACCGGTCCACTGCCTTATGGGGGGGTAAGGGTTTCAGCGGGAAAAAACACTATTTTTGGGAATTTATTTCTTAAATATGGATAGAGCAAATTTATTAAAACCTTTTAATAATGTACATTAAGCATACTTTTAACTATATTCTGTAATTTTTCATGCGGAAATACTCAAAAATAAGCCGGTGACAGACCATGTCCGGGAACGTCTTGAAAAAAAAAAAGCATTTTGCAGCGATAACTGTATCTCGGTAGGAAATTATCTGAAACCAATACCAATTCAAATTTAGTCAAAGTATCATTAAATGTTTCCCCCAACGTTGTCCGCTTATTTTTTTCTTCGTTTAAAAATTTTTGGCAGCAGTCTAAAGTGAAAACTTCTATTTTCAACGAAAATTTCCGCCATTTTGTGGGCGGGAAACCCCCTTCATGTCAAAAAAAAATATAAACTAAACGTTGGGGGAGGCATTTTATATAAAGAAAATGTGTGCCAAGTTTGGAATGAATCGGTCAAGTAGTTTTCAAAAAGTAGTTTTGAGAAAAACTTGTCAGCCGCGCTGCCTTCCCGAACGCTCGCACCGTCAGAGCTAAGACGCGAAACTAATTGGACAATAACTCCAGAAGTTTTGCTCAGATCCGCTTAAAATTTTTGGAATATATTCTTGAAATATTAAACAATAAGATAAGACAAAAAACAACAATTTTTTGAAAGTGCAAACGCCCCTCCCCCCCCCCTTATGTTCCTCAACCAAGAAAACTGCTTACGCCCGATACCGCTTCTTCCTTCAATCTTGACCTGCAATATGAGTTGCAACACTTCGTATTTCTGGTTTCGTAGAATATGCCCCAAATATGAAGTCTTTCGACATTTGATGCACTTGTTTAGTTGTCTGTCGGGTACGCGTATGAAATTTTATCAATTCTAGCAGTTAATAATCCATTTGTGGGGCAACATCTTCTTACTCGCTATGATCTTTTAGTTGGGGTCGGCCTTCCGCGAATGCAATTTCAAAATTAAACGATCTTGACTTCTCCATTCGTTGACTTCATTCGGCGGAATGCTGCTTAGCTAGGATTTAAGGGGTCTACCACGCTTTACCAACGCTGGCTTGAAGGCGGTTCGTCACTTTACGGTCTAGTGTGCATTTATTGCTTGAAATGGATCTGAGATATTTGAAGCTCTAAGCTATGGCTACCTCTTCGGTACCAAACTGAAATTTTGAAATTTTGTCACCATCATTAAATGCGAAGGTTACGTGCTCCGTTTTCTTGCTGCTTATGCATAAATCCAAGACTTCATTCCACTGTGACAATTTATTTTGTAAAGCAGTCGCATCCTTAGAAAGCAGCGCCACATAATCGGCGTACAGCAACGTTGAAATGGCTCCTATTGAGAGTTTAGCAGGTATGAGGTTGTTCGGGGGGGGGAAAAGTTCGACGGAAAGGGGATAGTCAGAATTATTCTTCGTGAAATTTCGGCAAACGGGTGCCACTTCTTCGCAGCACTTCTTCATTAGAAACGTGGTTGGTCCATGATATCTTGAGTAATCTCCGGAGAAGCCACATTTCAAATGATTCCAGTCTATTCATGCCGGAGAGTTTTATGGTCCATATTCCCATGCCATAGAGCAATACTGACCATGCATAGCATTTTATGAATCGCATTTTTAGTTGCAGATTGAAGTCACGACATTTTAGGACTTTACCATGTTTAAGAAATGCGGTTCTTGCCATTTCGAAGCGACATCTTATTTCTGTCTGTTGAGGCATCCCAGTTTTCGTTGAGAAGCCAACCAAGATATCTAAACTTATTTACGCTTTCTATAGGAGCATTTCTGTTTTAATCATTTCAAATTCGCTGAGACCCGGCTAACAGTCTGCTATTGGCCACATCTTCCGAATTCTTTTCTCTTTTTCGTGCTGCTGTTTGCAAGTCAGATCAATAGCAATTTTTGAAAACTCATCTGCCCCTTCCTGTGCTTCATATAAATAAAAAAAATTTCCACCGCCTTTTCACATGCAAGTAGCTACTTAGATGTGCATATTTTGTTCACAAATATAATAAATTTAAAGATATTACGAAATTAATACATTTCTTAAATCTTCGTTTTCAGTTGTCAAGCCCGAAAATCCAATAAATTTCAAAAAACTGCACTTAACCATTAAGAAATATTGCGTGCGTCTTACAAATCTAGAACGCAGCTGATGCTTCAATGCTGAAATTACTTCACTGTTTTACAACCACAACAAATGATGCAAATACATTTCGCAATAGATTTTACGAATAAGGTTAATAGATTAAGAAACGATTAGGATTAAGCAATTCAAGAACTCACATAATTTCGTAAATACTTTGAATTTATTACTAAAAAACTGTCTGTTATTCTTTTCTTTGCAGGTAATTTCGAATGCATGGCGACCACACACACCAGAGTCAACGAGACGTGTGCTAGCAACTGTATGCCACACAACAATTAAAAAACTTTACATACCACAATTTCTGATTACTTTCTCTCTACTGAGTTTGTGTTTGTGTGGATTTGCAGCTGTGTGTATGCGTGTAAGTGAATGAAAGTGTATAACCGTTTGAATTCAGCGGCAATACAAGTGTAATTACTACCTTTTGATATAACATTTTTTTAATTTTTTTTTTTTTAATTGAAATTAATTCAATCATAAAAACTAACTGCATGGACGAAAAGTCATAAAACCCAAATGTGACTAGAGGGGCGCAGCAAGACGAGGAGGCACGTTCTACAACTGTCCGTTTAATAAGTAGCTGCTGACACTTTTTAGCCCAACGTAGAGTGATTTCTATTTTCTTGTTTGTTTCACTTGAGCGTAGCAAACTTTTTCCCACATCTCATCATCATTATCACATTATTTTATACTATGTACTTTAACGCTTCTAATTTTTTCCACAAATCTTGTAATCTTATGCCTCCTCTTAAATAAACGAAACAACATTTGAGTTAACAATAAAAACAAGCATTTAAAAGCGTTAACCCACTTCCGTGTCCGCACGTTTGAGTATCTGTCAGTACGCCTGTAATTATATCTCTGCCATCTCACGTCAAACGTTGCGTGCTGCTTGCCTGTTGTTGTTCTTTAGCTGCTTACACACTTTTCTCTATTAAAAGGCTATACAAAAATACAGCCACTTCAAGTTTTAATAAATCAAATTACTGTCTTAAAGTCTTGTTATGCCATTTTTGTCACGGCTATTAAGTTCCAAACTTTTCTCACGTTGGATATACATACAGATGGCGTTTGCTTACATATTTTTGTAAAAAGTTAGCTAATGTATGAAGAATTTTTTATTTTCAATTTATTTTATTTACACCACTCCACTTAGAAAGGTAAGAATGAAATTTGAAAAAAAAGCGAGCCAAGAAGCACTGAGAGACTGGTAAC